>NC_133788.1:4554079-4664153 GCF_003597395.2 Chelonoidis abingdonii | reverse complement strand
CCCCCCCCCCGATCTCGGACCCCCCGGGGGCCGATCGCCGAGGCTGTTTCCATGGCGTTTTTCACCCATTTTCTGGAGGCTCCTTCGCCCACCTGCTGAGCCAGCCCAGCCCCCCGGTGCCCCCCCCGGTCCCTCGTGGGGGCACAGACGCCAGCGTCACAGCAGCTGCTCAGCCCGCAGCCCTTTCCCTTGGGCTGGGAAGGACTTTGAGCATTAACACCCCTCCCCCCCCCCCCAACAACTCCTGTTTCCTTTGTCCCAGATACCGTGGGCAGGTCAGGATCCTTCTGCGCGGAGCCAGCCATGGCGGAGCACGGGGCGCATCTCACCGCTGCTTCAGCCAGCGATGACAGGCCTTCCGTCTTTGAAGTGGTGGCCCAGGACAGCTTGATGTCAGCAGTGAGACCTGCCCTTCAGCATGTGGTCAAGGTAAAGATGCCCCCTCTCCCCCCCCGACTTTAGGGAGGTGGCATCCATAGAGCAGGAGAAATGTGAACATATAAAATATAGCATTACGTGAGTTTGCTGTTCCATTAGGCCAAGTTAAAAGGTATGTGTATTTCATAGGGGGAATAGTACCTTCTAATGTCTCCACCTAGCATCTTCTGCTTATAGCATTGGACTCTCAGTGACTGTGTTAGTCGATTGCATTTACAAAATGTACTGCAGCAGTGTTATTTCAAGGAAGGCCATATGCCAGTATTTTCACTGGAAACACCTCTTGGCAGGGGCTTATTACTCCATCATAAACATGTGCTATGGATTGAACCTTAGAAGACAAGGTTTTTTGTGTCATGATTCTGAAAATGAGTGAGTGTTCAAGTTGAATCACAATTCGAATGTGTGTCAAGCATGTGCTTGGTGTCAGTTAGCCTATCCATGAGAAGCAGTACAGGCTAATGATTAAAGCAGAATCAGTATCCTATTCCTGGCTCTGACACTGACTCTCCATAGACCCTAGGCAAGTCACTTCATTTCTTTGTGCCTTGGTTTTTCTATCTGTAAAATGAGGGATAATACATACCTCACACAGAGGTTGGGAGAGCTAATTAATTAAGGTTGGGAAAGTACTTTGGTGATTGTTAAATGGAAGGTGCTGTAAAAGGGCAAAGTGCTATCTTAGGATACAGAACTCCTGTGCCTGAGCAGGTGCACTGGCTCAGTATAGCACACAGATTGTAACCTCTCTCCACTGCTGTTGCTATAATGGCACAGGAGCTGAGAACGCTGGACTCCCAGAAATAAAATTAAAGGTCTCCTCTGTGTGGAAAGTAAGTTGCCCTGTGGTAGGTACAGGACATTTCTTTTGTGCTGTTGAAGAATGGGATAAATTGCATATAATTAGTGCACTGGATTACCACTCCCCATTTTCAGATCACTATGCAAACATTAACTAATCCTCTCAGCAAGCCTGTGAGGGAGGGAAAAGTTTTCTCCAGCTGGGGACACTCAAGCAGTGAAGTAAAGTGGCTTGTCCAAAAAAACAGACAAGGTCAAAAGCAGAACTAGGGCTGACTGGAACTCATGAGGTCTTGGCTCTGTGCTTAGATCATCTTTTTCTCTAGCACACAAAGGGATGAGTGCCCAGATCTAAGTCCTTCTGCCTGGACTGTTGCTGACAATGCTACTTTAGTTCCAGACATGGAGTACTAAGGCATTTATATCGAACAAATGTTCATGGAGGGAAAACACAAATACATACAGTGCATTTGAGTCTCCAGCTCAGCAAGGATACATACGCAGACAGTGTTTGAGGGGGATCGCTACCATGTCCCCTGTGAAATGCCCTTTACTCACCTTTCATCCCTGGAATTCACATCTGGCTTAAGTCACACATAGATACAGTATTGCCAGTCGTATGCTGGTAGCAAACTGAAGGATTTAATTTTCCCCATGGGGCCAAAGTTCTATTAGCTAGTGGTTTATTCTGATCACTGCTCAAGTCTCTGTTTCTGAACCATTTCTTTCACTGGATACATAGGCCATAATTGCTTTAACTGAGTGGCTCTTTGACACCATTTCCTTCCCTGTATCTTATGTTAGGTGCTTGCTGAATCCAATCCTGGCCGCTGTGGTTTCCTCTGGCATTGGTTTGATGAGATCTACACCCTCCTGGATCTGTTGCTCCAGCAGCATTTTCTGTCCAGGTGTAGTGCCTCTTTTTCAGAAAACTTCTATGGCCTAAAGAGGATAGCAGTGGGAGACAGCAAGGAGCTGCATCAGCTGGCCAGTGCTGGGCTGCCAAAGAAGCAACACTGGAAGTCTCTGCTCTTGTTGGTTCTCATTCCTTATCTGAAAACAAAGTTGGAGAAACTGGTTTCCAGTCTGAGGGAAGAGGACGAATATTCCATCCATCCTCCATCATCCTCCTGGAAGCGCTTTTACAGGGCCTTTTTAGCAGCCTATCCCTTTGTAAACATGGCCTGGGAGGGCTGGTTTCTCAGCCAGCAGCTGTGCTATATCCTTGGTAAGGCTCAGCATCATTCCCCACTGCTGGGCCTGGCTGGTGTACGCCTGGTTAGGCTGACAGCAGAGGACATCCAGGCATTGGAGCAGAAATTAGCAGTAGCTACTGCAAGCCAACAGCCAGCTCACAGGTGAGTTAGAAAGGAGACAGACAAATACAATTTAGAATTATTGCAGTCTCATGTGGGAATCTTTGGGGCTTTCTATTCCCAGATCGTGCTTTAGCATAAAACTGTCTCAGTATTAAGAGGTACTGCATGGGCCTCAAACAGGGCTTTTAATATTGTCAAATGTTTCCTTTATATTTAAAACCTGAATGTGACCTTGTTTGAAGTGGGGAGCAGAGTCTAGTAGCCTGCCTGTCAGAGTTAACTTCAGAGGTCCCTGGTTCCAAAACTGCCTTAACTTGCAGGAGTTCAGTCTCTGTGACCTGTTCAATCCTTGGGTAGTCTTCTGAAACTTCCACCAAAGTGGGTGAGTGGGACCAACTGTCCGCCAATGGAATGGGACTAGCATTTCTGTTCCTACAGAAATCCTGACCAGAAGGCAGTGAGTTCTGGACACTGCCAACCCGAACCTGCTTTGAAACTAAACGATGGGTTAATTCCTTTGTACCCCAATCCTTCTCAACCCCACTCCTTCCACCTAAGAACTTCAATGGGTCTGGACCTACTTTCCAAATTTTAAAAAAGTTCCATGCACCAAATTACACCTCCCTAAAATACCTGTTTGTTTCCTCAGTTGATTCTAAAGAATGTTAACATCACACATTTGTAACAAGGTATCTTTTTAAAAAGCGGTACTGACTAGCCCTGAAGTCTCTCTGGTATGCAGTTGGGTACTGCCTCTGCACTATTGTCTATCAGCACTATTAGTTTACACAGGTGAGTAGGCAGGGTGCTAATTTTCTGTCTGTACCTTTTCTCCCTGCTGCAGCATTAAGGAGCAAGTGCAATCAGCAGTGAAAAAAGCATTGGGGGGAGTTGCCTTATCCCTGTCCACCAGCCTCTCCGTGGGCATGTTTTTCCTGCAGTTTCTGGACTGGTGGTACTCATCTGAGAACCAGGAGACCATCAAATCATTGACTGCGTTGCCTACTCCTCCGCCACCCGTACACCTGGACTACGCCACAGGCTCACCTCTCTTACCAAAACTGAAGACAGTGTGCCCCTTGTGCCGCAAAATCCGAGCCAACGACACAGTCCTCTCCACATCCGGCTTTGTGTTTTGTTATCGCTGTATCTACACTTATGTAAAGAGTCACCAAAGGTGCCCCATCACCGGCTATGCTACAGAGCTGCAGCACCTTGTTAAGCTATACGCCCCTGAAAGTTGAAGGGAGTGGACGGCACTGACACTTACAAAGCAGATCCATAATTGGTTCAGGCACTGTATACGTACTGGAACACAACTTTTGTGCCAGCTGGACTGTGTACAACACATTACTAGGGCAGCAAAAGGTACAGTGACCATTTATCAGCAGAATAATCAGGCTCTAAGGCACATTTGGACACTAGGTTCAGCAGCAGCATTAGGTTTTTGCTGCCTTAAATGCTGCTCTATCCAATTCTGAGATGCTAGGGCTAGGCTGAGACTCTCAACCAGAAGGCTCTGGTGCTGAACACTTTCAAAGGCAGATACAGCCCTAAATAAACCACTACTCAGTTCCAGCCTGGCATCTCCTAGGTTCCTAAGATTTATCATGTTCTCCCCAGCTCTGTTTCCAGACTATTCAATCTTGGCATTCACAAGGGAGCATTACAGAACAGGGCTAGACCCACAATTCATGACAATTTGCCATAAATTTAACCCCCCTCCCTCCCCAAATCTCCCCTTGGACAACTCAGGGGTGATGTTAGCAAGCCAGGCAGCATTAGCCCAAGCCAGGGAAAGGATGACCTCTGTCTGAATTGGGTTTATTGAGCATATGTGACTGAAGCCAGATAAAAACTGGAATCGTGCCGATGCAGACTTGCTTCATTTAATATATCCTCAAATCTGTTAGTGATTATTGACATTGCAAAGCTGCTTCTCTCTTCCTTCCTATCTATCATGATACTGGGAATTAAGACCTAAACAGAAGTGGAATAAGTCTAGTATCTAATGGTTTAAACCACTCAAACTGCTCATCTGAAAGTTTACATTTGCATGAACTGAATCAGACTGTAGCTGTTTTCATCATAATATATGGACAGTTGGTGGAGACCCAAAGGTCATAGTAAAAATCACACATGGTGGAAGTTGTGATCAGGGAGCAATGCCCTCATACTGAAGAGGAGCCAAGACTTAGGCTACAGTTTGCTAGTTTTAATTAGGACTGGTGTAGTATAGCTTCATTTAGCACCTTATGTCCATTTGGTCATACTGAAATGTCTCCTTCGATAATCAGCCTGCTTAGAGATCAAAGTTGGCTAGTGGTGATCTTAAGGTGATTCCTGCTTCCACAGCACTTTGGTTGATCTAGTTAAGCACAGGTCATTTTAGCCAGTTGGAAGGAGTGGCTTTTCATGAAGTGTGAACCTTGTTTTCTATTGAAAACACAGAGGGCAGCAGTAGACTATCCTAGCTGGTATGGTATTACAATATATTACAGAAACAGCAATTTAGCCTTCTAACAACATGCTGCAAAGAACTTGTACAATCTTTTCACATTAAGAGCCAAGTTTTGCTGGCTTTTTTTTTTTTTTTTTTTAATCCTTTGAGGCCCAAGAAGGGTCCCTAACTCCTGTACACTGTTAAAATGAAAAGCCATCACTTTAGATACCAGACCAGTGCTAATGGCTACCTCTACCTTTGGAAGCATATTAATAGGAAGGCAGGCTCATTTTGCTGCCTCCACAAATACTATGAGATCTACAAATATAGATAAATAAGTGAGCTCATGCAAACACACCTTATTTGAAGAAAAAAAAAAGTCACACTCAGTGAAAGATTATTCAAGATTAAGTAGATTTTACAAGGCTTTTTAATATAGCTCAGATTTGGAATTAATTCATATCATCCATTACATCTTGCTTCAGCAAGTATTTCCCAACAGTTGTTACATTTTTTCTGAAAATGTGATAACCATGATGCTCCAGGAGAACAATACAACCTTACAACATGGCCAGTCCCAGAAGGCTTGATTACACAAATCTACAAACATAGTCTCACTGACTCCAGTACAACTGCTCATGTAAATAAAGGTTACCAGTCTGGGGCTAGAGTGTTTATTGAAAAGGTGGTTTTAGGGTTAATTTTTTTCCAGGATCTTTTGGTGTCCAATAGAGCTGCTCACTCTCAGCTAGCAGAAGTAAAGAAAACAGTTTGTCTCCTTATTGCAGCCCATGACTGATCACTGACATTTCTGTTGAATTATGCTTAGTCCTATGGACTTTGAACCTTTTAAATTAATTTTAAGTCAGTGATTCATTAGTGTCATGACTTAAGATTTATAAAATTTCAAAGTCAGTACAGTAACTCCCCACTTAGTCATCCCAGTGAACATTGTTTTGTTACTTATCAATTAGAGAACATGCTCATTTAAAGTTGTGCAATGCTCCCTTATAATGTTATTCAGCAGCCACCTGCTCTGTCCACTGCTTGCAGAAAGAGCAGCCTGTTGGAGCTAGCTAGTGGGGGCTTGGAAGCAGGGTGGACCGGCAGCTCACCTTCCCCCCCCGCCACATAAGTTCCCCACAGAGCAGGGGGCCATGACAGGGCTTAGGATGAAGGGAGTTTGCCTTTTTAAGTAGATCAGCAAGTTGAGACAGCAGCTGCTGCCAACAATGTACTTAGAGTGGGGTCAGCGTACCTAAAGGGACAATGCGCAGCTCTCTCTCTTACACATGGTGTGTGTGTCTGTCTGTCTCTCTCTGCCATGCGGTCATCATTGCTGTGTACAGTATTAAATTTTGTTTAAAACTTATACAGTATATGAATATGATGTCTTGTCTGGTAAAAAAGATTTCCCTGGAATCTAATCCCCCACAATTTACATTAATTCTTATGGGGAAATTGGATTCGCTTACCATCATTTCACTTAAAGTAGCATTTTTCAGGAACATAACTACAATGTTAAGTGAGGAATTACTGTAAACGACACTGGACCTTCAGTCTGTATTTGCACTTCAATAATTGTTTTAAGTAGAAAAATAATATATCTTTTTCTACCCTGGCATCTCTTTCTAATGAAGCAGGCTTTACTTAATTGGTTACATCCTTTAAGCATTCAGTATTGCTCTAAAATCCCCACCCAGTCTTACAAAGATACTGTGTTGGATTTGATGCTCCAATTAGTCCATTGTGTTCCATGTGAACAGACATCTGAACATGCAACTGTTACCCTGACCTGAAAAAAAATGAGAGCTGAATTAGAACATAGTTTAAAAAGGCCTCATTAATAGCTATTGCATAATTGACTCATTTACAATTTAACCAAGTTTGCATATTTTATAAAAAGGTAAATAAAATGGAAGGACATCCAAGACTTAATAGGTCATCCTCATTATAAGAAAGAGAGAGAACTTAGGAATGTAACCTGCTTTCACTGTATCCTCAGAAATACGTCAAGATGCAGTGGTCCCAACACAACTGATTGCATTAACTCATTTTTTGAGTAAAGCTTTATATAAGAAGCTAACACTGGATTCCTCATTTTCCCCCACTAATAGCTCCTGTCCGGATGGCTGCTTAGAAACAAGTTCAGTCGGTTTAAAGGATGTATAAAATATTTACTGTCCAAAGAAAGAATAGTTAATTCTAGATTAATGTAACCAGAATCAGCTCAGAGAGAAGATTACATTATCACACCCTGGTCAGAACCAAGACAAAATCTTGACAATACCAGATCAGACTATACTTCACTCATCATTGCTGTAGGCACATCTCACTCTTCCAATACATAACCTACTTTCTGTGGCAAAAAGCACCACTAATTCTAATTCTGAAACTGAAACGCTATTTTTAGACCAGTGATACTAAGACCTCACTGGTTCAGGAGCCAAACTGACAATCAACATTACCCAGAAGAGCCACAGTAGTATGAATTCATTATTTCCATTTCCTATTTTTAAATATTTTATATATTTTTAGAGCAAAATCACTGACCCTGTGTTGTTTTATCAATACAACTGGTTAATAACATAGTAAAAGCATCCTGCTTGGTTAATAATTAGGTTACACAATGTTTTAATAGCATGTGCTACAAAGAGCCACAGAAGACACATTAAAAGAGACCCCGTGGCTCTCGAAGCTCAGTCTGAGTATCACTGTTTCAGACAGTGCTCTCTTTACTTGAGAAGGCCCTTCCCAGACCTTCTCTCCTCCCCAGCCTAACTCCAAGATCTTATACATTCGGGCCCTGTGTACCTGCAGCCGGGAGCTGGGCGGCTGTAGTGCAGCAGTGGCCGCAGGCTGAGTGAGCAGCAGGGAGCTGGAGCGACCTTGTGCCCCACACACCCCGCCGGCCCGAAGCAGAGACACCCCCCAGCGCAGGAGCAGGACCTCGGAGCCCGTTTAAACCAGCCACTTCCCTTAGCTCTATACTAGTGCGGCTGGGGCCGGGCCCGGCCCGCCTGCCCCGGCTCCGCCCCCGCTCTGGGGCTCGGCCAGCTCCGCCCGCTCCCCCCTGGCTCCACGCTGCGCTCCGCCATGCTGGTCTCCGGCCCCACTGACCCTTCCTGGCAGCCAATCACAGCGCCCCGTCTGGGTCACGGGTCAGCTGACTCCGGCAGTGGCGGGGCTCTGGAACCTCAAGGCTGTGCTGGGGGGCGGGGCTGGCTCCCGGAGGGGCGGGGCCCTGGAACGTCAGAGCTGCGCTAAGGGGCGGGGTCTAAGGGGGAGGGGCGGGGTCTAAGCCGCCGGAAGTTTCTGTCAGCGCCTGGAGGGCGGGAAGTTTGGATCGCTCCTTAGAGACTCTCGTCGCGCGGAGCGGACTCCGCAGAGAACAGACGCGAGGTGAGACTCGCAGGGCGCGGGCAGCACTGCCGGGACCCGGTCCGTGCCTGCGGCGGGTGTAACTGTTTTCTCCATGGTGATTTCACACGGACCTCGCCTGGGTCCGAAATCCGAGTGCAGCTCCGGGGCGGATCCCCTGCGCAGGAACACGGGGTAAGGGCCGTGAAACCGCCATTGCGATTCGTCTGGAGCGTGTGTGACCGAGAGCAGCAATGGTCTCTTGGGGGCCACTTATCAGAGGCGTCCCCGTGTTAGTCTGGATCTGCACAAGCAGCAGAGTCCTGGGGCGCCTTATAGACTAACAGACGTTTTGGAGCGTGAGCTTTGGGGGTCGGGTGCTTGAGGGCCACTTGACACCCCTCGGAGTTCTGCCTCTGACCTCACTGGGGCCAGGATTCCAGTCTGGCGTGTAAAGTGAGTGTAAATATCACTAACGGCCACTGTAAGGCCCTTGCACGCTGGCACTGCCATAGCGGCGTTAGTGTGAACCGGACTCGGACCCGTGACTGGCAGGGGCGGCTGATCAGAGCTGTGCTGAAAGGCTGGGCTCAGGCAGCTCAATTTGGAAGTCATAAGAGCGGCCAGGTTGGGTCAGACCAAAGGTCCATCCAGCCCAGTGTCCTGTCTTCTGACAGTGGCCAATGCCAGGTGCCCCAGAGGTGATGAACAGAACCGGTGACCATCCAGTCAGGACTCAGCCCCTTTCCTTTTCCGGGTGGCATTTCTCCCTCCCCCACCGTCAACCAACGTTTGGCTCTTTGTCTTTGAGAACAAGCTGCTAACCTTATAAACTGACCTGGTTACAAGGAAACAGGTGGGCAGTGCAGTGTTGGGCTCAGGGTTCATATTGTGATGTGATCACAGTCCTGAGCATGAGCACTCTGCTAACATCAGTTTCTTATTATTTCTGAGACTCCTTCCTCACATAAAAAGCCAAGCTCCTTGAAAGCAAACAATGTAGCCCCCCTGGCCCCCTGAGTTTCATACAGGAGCGCTGCTCGCAGAGTATGTCCTAGCCCCAGGTAGAGCTCTTAACTGCCCTGTAGCCTGTGTGTGGAATATAAATTCATCGGAAGAGCGGGCTGGTCTCTGCTTGTGCCCCTGGGGCAGGGAGTCAGCATTTTGCTTAAAAACAGGCTGAGTGATTAAGATTAGAAAGAGCTAGTAATTAAATTAAGGATCTGGACTTGAATACAGAAAGCAGGGAACTCAGAAGAAATACAGCCAAATCTTCTGAGCCAAGGTTACGTTCGGAAAAGAGGGAGATGTGAGGGGGATAGGTGAAAAGAAGGGGCCTAAACCAAGGGAAGGGTGAGCAATGGTATAGCAAGGTTCCCACTCGACCTGTGGTAGTTATGTGGCCCCATCACTGTAGTATTTGAGCACCTCACAAAGTCTAACCAATTTTTCCTCACAGCCTCTCCCTTGGTGAGGTAGAGTTGATGGGCACTGAGGCATACACACACTAACAGCCACATTTTCAAAGGTATTTAGGCACCTACTGGGATTTTCAAAAGTACCTACAAGGTTAGGTGCTTTGTAAACCCCACTAGATGCCTAGCTGCATTTTGGGGTGCCTAAAAACCTTTGAAACACTGGCCTGAGATCATTCAGCAAGTCCATGGGGAAATAGAACCCAGGTCTCTGCGGGCTAGCTTTCTCTCCACTGGACCAGCCTTTCTCTCTGCTCCGTGCTGCAAAAAAAGAGAACTCTGATACATGGGAGCAAAACCAAGAAGACCAGTTCTCTGAGACTCCCAGGCTATTGAGAAGAAGGATGTCATGGTTGACAGCATGAAAAGCAGCACAAAGGTCAGGAAGGTGAAGAAAAATAGAGAGAGAATGAGAGTCAGATGAGAAGAGATCATTTTAACCCCCAAGGGGTGGCAGGTTCTACCCCATGCTGGGCTGTAGAGCAATGGCTGCTGTGAAATTTTATATTTTAACCAAAAACCATTTTGTTTTGTTGTTTTTTCTTCTGAGTTTGGGAAAAGGAAGGAATGAGAATGTGTGGTATGAGTATCAGATGTGTTTATGCCTCAAATTCTTAGGGTTTCAGCTGTATTCAGGCCAATTCCAGAATAAAGAACAAATTGCATCCATAGTATCCATAAAGTCGACTATTATTGTCATAATTTGTATTATTCGTGATACTGTATTATTGTGTCCCTAGCCTCTGTTTGCCAGAAGCAGGGAATGGGTGACAGGGGATGGATCACTTCATGGTCACCTGTTCTATTCATTCCTTCTGAAGCACCTGGTATTGGCCAATGTTGGAAGACAGGATACTGGGCTAGACAGACCATTGGTCTGACCCAGTATGACCATTCTTATGTTCTTATTCACTGACACCATCTGTGAGCTCAACGTTGTTCAGAATATGCCAGAAAATATAGTCCCTGAGCCAATGCATATAAAATATGTAGCCCTGGATAAGATGGCTCAAGATAGTTAAGTATGAAGTGTATAATTGTTGAACACATGTTAATATCCATGAGTGGAGGCGCTGATGGCAATAGAAGTTTTACCTGATTAAGGACTGGAAGGTTTTGTCATGAGTCTCATGATAATTATTGTTTTCCTTAAAGCCCCAGCTCCTGCAGTCAAGTGGATCTGTGATGATTTCAGCATTCATTCTCAAAGAAAAAGTGAGTTTCTGGCCCTCATGGCTGTGCAGAAAGATTCAAAATGTGCACCCTCAAGGCTCAGAAAGCAAACAAAAAGAACACCAAATCTGTTATTTTTAAATGATCTCATTATTTCTGAGACAATCTCATGATTTTTGGTGAGCCTGACTCATAATTTTTGAACTTTTGGGGTTGGCAATACTGTGAAAGTGACTTGAAAGTGTCAGTTTCACACCTGTTTAAAGTCAGTTTCTTGTCTAGTATTTGTACTGACCTATCACCCCTAGAGCCCTAGGCAGGTTCAGTATAAAGTTACAGGGCCTTTTCCTAGTAGGATGTTTCCAAACATTAAGTGATCTGTTCTAAGCTTGGTGAACTGCAAAAAGTAAATAGGCTAAGTGATACAAAGTAATCTAGATTTTTGTACAGTTGTTTCCATTGTTGTAGTCAAGAGTAAGAGTGTGCTTTAAAATTTTAAGCCTTATCAGTGTCCCTTAAGTCAATGCTTCTCTAAGTCAGGCTGCTGCTTGTTTAGGGAGAGCCCCTGGCCTAAGTAGCTCATGTAATCACGGTTAAAGTTGTCTCCCCCTCCCCCCATCTGAAATGATGTCCCTGCATGAATTTCTTTAATTCTTTTTTGAATCCCATTATAGTTTTGGGCTTCACAACATCCCCTGGCAATAAGTTCCACAGTTCTCATCTGCTTGTTTGAGTGGACATCAGGAGGTATCTAGTCCAACCCCCTGCTCAAAGCAGGGCTAATCCCTGGACAGATTTTTTCCCCCTAGATCCCTAAATGGCCCTTTCAAGGATTGAGCTCACAACCCTGGGTTCAGCAAGCCAATGCGCAAACCACTGAGCTATCCTTTCCCCCCTATGGGTGTGGGTCTCACACAATCACCTCTGTGTCTTTTCCCATGCAGCCACCTTGGCATGTTACAAGCTTCCTGAGCTCATCTGTAAGGGTCCCTGCCCTGTCCACGTTCAAGTCCCTCCTAAAGACCCACCTCAGCCATGCTGTCTAAAGTGACTCTTGTTGATTTTTAAATAAAAAGTGTGTAAGTTGCCTGTTGTTATTTCCCTTCCTCAGACCTCTGTTCGTAGGTAGGGAACACCTCTTATCAGGGACTGTCCTCATTAAGTGTTTCGAAAGTGCCTAATATATAGTGAGCGCTACTGCAAATAAATTATGAAGAATAAATCATCCTTGGGTCTGGCTCACTCCTTGTCTCAGAGTGGGTAGGGCACTGGACGTGTGGCTGTACTCTGAAAAGTGACTATGTCAACGTATCAGTCACTCTGCTCAGCCGGTCAGCGCAGTATTCACAGTCACGGCTGCTGACTTTAGTGTTTAACTTCTAATGGGAACTGGTGCCCAAATCTTTCCAGGAGTTTTGAAAATCCCACCCTTCATCTTCAAATACTGTACAAAACTAATGAATTCTCACATCCTCCCGGTGAGGTAGGCGGTATTATCCTCATTGTAGAAACGTGAGAGTGGAGGCAAAGAAAGATTAAGGCCTCGTCTACGTGCAGACGGGGACCAAAATAACTAGATGGTTTTTAATTCACACCTTTAGGTATTTCAGTGCATGGCTCTGGGTGCGGACACTATTATAGCAGAATCACAGTGTCCTGTACTATTTTTATAATTTTGTTGGTAAAAAAAAATCAGATGAAGGTTTACAGCATCCTATTTCTGGCTTCGATTGGGTAGACCTCAGCAGTTCCTGGCTCCCTAGCCTATGGACCTACCGCTAGATGGGCCTCTCTGTGCAGCACTCAAAAAGTTAATGAAACATACCTCTTCAGGGTTAACCCCACATCTCCCTCAGTGCTGAGGATCTAACTCTGCCTGTTTTGTCTTTGTATTGCAAACTCCCCCCTGTCTGATCAAATCAGTAGCTCTAGGACCCAGGGGCCGAGCAGCCGGGCGGGGGAGAGGGGGGAGGTAGTGAAATAAACTGAGGACAAGAAGGAAGTTTCTTTCAGCGCTTGGGAAGTAGGACCTTTAGATCGGTTCATAGAGGCTCCTTGTTCTGCGTCTGCAGAGCAAACTCAGAAGAGAAAATTAGAAGCAAGGTAAGACCGCACTCCTCCCTGTACAGCCCAGGAGAAATGAGACAGCACCTCCTGGACACAGATATGTGCCTGAGGTGTAGATTTAAGTTCTTATTAATCACATGAGTGATTTCTAACTGCTGTCTCTTAGATCAGAAATCTAAGTTAAACTCCTGGGCAGTTCCCCTGCTCAGGAATACTGGGGTAATGTCAGTTCAAAAATCATTGCAGTTCGTCTAGAATTTGTGTTACCAAGACCAGCATTGGTGTCCTGGTCTTTATTGGGGCCGATTCTCATTCAGACCGAAACCACTTTACCAGCCTGGAGTTTTGCCATTTGACTTCAGTGGGGCCAAGATTTCAGCTAGGAGTGTAAAGTGAGTGTGAATATCTCTTACAGCCCCTTTAAGGCGGCGTGAAGTGGGCTCAAGTAGCTCCGTTTGGAAATCAGCCCCTTTCCCCTGGCATTTCCCCCTCCCCCACCAACCAGAGCTGACATTGTGTAAAACTTTTGGTTTCTTGTCTTTGAGAACAAGTTGCTGACATTAGAAACTGACCTGGTTACAAAGAAACAGATGGGCAGCCTGGTACTGGGCTTGGGTTTCGTATCCTGGTGTGATCACAGTCCTGAGCACCAGCACTCTGCTTACATCAGTTTCTTGGTATTTCTAAGAGATTTCTTCCTGCACAGAAAAAGCCAAGTGTCAGGGGTAGCTATGTTAGTCTGTATCCACAAAAACAACTAGGAGTCCGGTGGCACCTTAAAGACTAACAGATTTATCTGGGTGTAAGCTTTCATGGGTAAAAACCCCTCACTTCTTCAGATGGGTTTTTTTACCCACGAAAGCTTATGACCAAATAAATCTGTTAGAAAAAGCCAAGATCCTTGAAAGCAAACAATATAGATAGCCCTGTAAGTGGAGAACATTCTGCACATGCATTGGGAAGCAGGGGGATTTGCAAACGGGGAGGGGGCTTGTAGGGCCGGGCCCTTAAATGTTTAAGTAGGTTTTGGAAAAGGTGGTGAGGAAAAAGTCAGAGCTTTGCTACATGAGCTGTTTTGCTGGAGACGGTTGCTTGCACACATGGGTTAGCAGCTTTTAGAGACAGTTGCGCAGTTTCATTATCCTTACAATGGAAACTGAGAGCATTTTGTTACATGGAAATAAATCTCCACTGGAGAAATTTAGCCCGTGCTCATATAGGGAGGAGTTAAACAAACAGACTGATTCCTTTCTGTGTGTTTTAGTTTCTTCTGAAAGTGAAAGGGCAAATCCTTACCCCCCGGGAATGATTCCCAAGGAAAGCAGCAGTATGTCCCCAAACTGGGAAGAGGGGACATCGCCTTCAGATCCACTCACGTTGTTGTATGTAATGTTTTCTGAGAGACCTGTCACTTTCATTGTTTCAGGAACTTGGTGGCCATGGAGGAGAGCCCTTTCTACGTTGATTGGTTCACAGACTATCCAGATGTGGTTGTAAAAGTGGGAAAAGTGACTTTTGGTGAGAAATCCAGGAACAACATGACAGATTGCAATTTGAGAAGGAAACAAGTTGGTAACATTTCCCGAGCAGCATGTGCATTGCTGAATTCAGGAGGAGGAGTGATAAAGGCAGAGGTTGATAATAAGGACTACAATTATGTAAAACATGGGATTGGACAGGATATAGAAAAAGCCCTTACAGAACTCACTCCATCTAAAATGTCTCAAAAATATTTTGATTTTGAATATATGTGGGAAAACAACTGTGTGTTAATTTTTGTGAAATCATGGAGCAGTAACGGTTCATCTTTACCCCGTATTTGCAGCCTGAGGACAGGCTTGTACCAAAGATGTCTGACTCGAAAAGACAGCATGAGTCCTACCGAAGCAGCACAATTTCTCAAAGAGAAGGAAGTTTCTGCCAGGAGAAAACGTGATGAGATGGGACCAAGAGCTAAGAAAGCTCTACTAAGTGACGTTCAGCAGGAACAAAACATGTATACGTCTGCTGAAAGATTTTATAAAAGAGACTTTCTCTGCTTTGGGGAAAAATTAAATTTCACGGAGTCAACGCATATTGAATTTAAGAAGTTTGCAACAAAGAACATTTTGAAATACATTAAAGAGATCCTGCCAAATTACATCTCTGCTTTTGCAAACACACAAGGAGGATTTTTATTTATTGGAGTGGATGATAATGGGACAGTTGTTGGATGCACAAAGGACAAAGTAAATATCAATGAATTAAAAGAAGCAATAGAACATGTTAAGGGGAAATTACCCATTTCACATTTCTGCAGTTCTCTGCGTGGAGTGAACTTGGAATGCAAAATGCTGGACATGTATGATAAAGATCAAAACTTGTATGGTTACGTCTGTGCTGTGAAAATCCAGCCGTTTTGTTGTATTGTGTTTTCGGAGACTCCGGACTCATGGGCTGTGAAGGACAATGAGATTATGAGGATGGCAGCCAACGAATGGACAGGCTTGATGATGGCAACTGACCCAGGTCAACATGGGGGGAAAAAAAATCAAAATGTGTAGTTTATTTTTCCATTTTAGCACTAACGTCAGTATTTCTAGCATGGCGGTGCCATTGGTAACGTGATAAGTGGTCTTAAGTCACTGGTTGCTACCCCAGACTCTTACAAGGTTATAGAGACTTCTGTCTGAAATTGTATTACTGTACCTGCTATTATAAGTTACACTTGAGTAGCCTTCTGCTCTTTTGGTCAGATGCAAACAGCACTTGCCCTATAATCTTTAGTTTATGCTGCACCCAATAACCAGTCTGCACCAACTGTGCCAGCCCAAATCCTGCAAAATCATCTGCATGAGCTTTGACAATATAAACCAAGCTTGAGGGTCATCAATTTTTAATCTAATCATAAATTATGGAAACCTTATTTGACCTCCAGCTTTTCATTCATTAGCAGGAACCAAAAACTGGGGATACTTATCCCAGGATAATACAGGAGATAATTACACATGAAAACAACAGGACCAAGATCCAATATCATGATCCTGATTTATGCCTTTTCCTTAATCCTCTCTTCCCTTGATGATTGCCACAGGAATGAAGGGATAACAATTCTTTGCAACCAAAATTCCACTGCATACGCCCAGCTTGTGGCAATAAGGTTCTACCCTCTCAGCCACCCGAAGCGGGACACACTGCAGCTGTGGATGGGTTCCCAGATAGGCACCTCCAGTTAAATTAATTTACCTCATCTCATTTGAAGTTTCCGCAGGGTGCATATACTGCACCAGTTCATTCACAATGGAAAAACTAAATCAATTCTGTCCATACAGAGAAGAATTCTTTATGGTGGTGAAGAGGTGCAGTAATAGTGTATTAACATGAGCTTTAATTTCTGTTTCTAGAGATTTCGAATTTGTGTGAAGCTTTCAGAACTGAGCTGAGTGTGTCATGTGCACCCCCACTCACCAAAACTGTGTTTTCCAACAAAGGCCTTTCTTGTCTGCTTGATCTGCAAGAATCTCTATTTCCAGGTATGCTTTTGTAGTTTAATTCTGGTTTACATATTTTGACATGATGATTGAAGATTTCAGTTTAGAATAAATGTTAAAAGGTAATAGTAAATTACTTATTCCTCTTTTGCCTCACATAATTTTCAAATAATTATGAAGCCAGCATGCACTAAAAACATTGTATGAACTGGTTAAAACAGACAAACTGGTAGGTCTCCATGTTGACCTGAACAGTGCACTCCCCCACTTGCTACATGTATACAAATGATCATAGAAGTGTTGAAGTGATGGGACCTTGAAAGGTCCAGTCCTCTGCACTCAAGGCAAGGACAAGTGATTTTTCAAGTGATCCTATCGATGTGATATTTAATTCTTATTTCAGTGTTTTTCACCTAGGAAAGCTGTGGGTACCATAGCATTATTGTATGTTAAATGAGTGTCCTGATGTATGTTTATGATGTTCAGTATTAAAATGTGAATTTGCTGGAGCTTCATGGAGGGATTTTCAAAAGCGCACAGGATTGACCTTAACTTTACTCTCATAGAAGTCAGTGGTAAATACTCTCATTGAATTTAATGGGAAGCATTAAACTAAGGCTGAATGCTTTTGAAAATCCTATCCATAATATTTACATTTTGGTTGGGTTTGCTGGATTTCCTTAAAATATAATTTGCTTGAAATTCTGCTTAAACTGGCCAAAGTGGAGTTTTCTTACAAATATATTCAGTATTACAGGGTAGGCCCTTTTAAGGAAGTGAATCAGTCCTGAATCTTTCCTGATTTCTATGAATAGTCATGAAACTGAATCTGTTCTCCAAATAAGTAAGACGGGGTTGTTTGTTAACAGTTCCTGTTAACTATTCACTATTCATCCTCTGTTGTTCCTGGTCTATAATGTGTCTCATGTGATTGTTTTTGCTCCAAGACTGAAGGATCAACACATTTTAACCAAGAGACTAGGGAATAATTAGCAAGCTTCTGATACAAATAGTTGATCTATCAATTTGTCTCAATATTTGTGAGGAATTCAGGATTGTCAGGTATTTTTCTGAATAATTATATGGCTGTCAGACTGTCTGCGAACGCGGACGGAGACTTTGATGAATAGCAATGAACTGAACTTGGCCTGTTTGTTTAGGAATACACCTGTGACTATTTTTCTATTATTATTCCAGATGGGTTCAATTCATGTGGCTGAGGGGTGAAAACATTATCTAAGTTGAATGGCATTTTATATTTTAAACATCATAATGTCTGATAAAATAAGGCTAATTTAAAAAAAAAAGCCAAAATTCATCAAATTTTTGGTTTGTTTGGGAATCATTTTCAAACCAGTCCTGTTAGATATGAGAGGTTTCAGTGTTCATAATTGTTTAATGAACCATATACTGTCTGCAGTTTGTGGGTTCTTCACAATGTCACTGATGTTAGTATTTAATATTTGGGCTGTGATATTGGTCACCCAAATAATATGGCTTGATCTAATGAAAAGAACGAGGAGGAATTCAGACAATTCACTGGGACTTTGTAGGGGATGGTGTGTTGTACTTAAAGTACTGCACAGGATCTTTTCAGGGGGAATAAGGCAAAACGCCACTTTTATTAGTAATACATGTATTAATTAACACTGTATCATGTGCATATGATATATATTACACTCGTGCACTCACATACACAAGCACACTCCGTCTTGTTGTTACCAATTAGTTGCTTCCCCTAACTGCACTGGCCAGGTGAGTTAGATGGGAGGGGGTGGAGCCGGGCTTCTGCGTTCCAGATCGATGCTCCCATGTGGACAAGACGAGACCAGGGATCCTTTGCAAGACTCCTCACATTTTATAGCAGCTTCCCTCTTATGCAAATCTGTACCAGATTCAAAATCTGTGTCTGTGTCCCGTGGTCTTTTGTCTTGCTTTCTTCTGGGTGTTGTCCCAATGCTGCAAAGAGGGTGTTTCCAAAAGAAGGTGCTTGCTTCTAACCCCCGAGGCCGTCAATATGTCTGCTCTTCTTTAAGGAGACCACTTGACAGGTTTTATTGTCCTTGGGTCTGGCTTCCATCTCCTCTCCAAGGGTTGCAACTGTCTAGAGGTGCTGCCTTCCACACCTTGCTCATTCACACCTCGTTCATTCAACAGGGCAACTGATTAAGGGAGTGGGGGGGGGGGGGGGGATCTTATTCTACTCCTAGCAAAAAGACATTTTTCCTTCTACTCTAACTATCCTTAGGGGCTATAACATTATACGAAGGCTTAACACAAATTTTTCTATAAGTTTTTCTACAAAGGGATCTGATACAAAGTTCCTCTATCAAAGGACTGGATACAAAGATGTATGAAAATAGCTTAATACAGGGTTTTACGAAGAGGCATAATACAAAATCCTATGTAAGTTATGTGAAGATGCTTAATACAGAGATTTATCTATAAGTGGACCTGCTGAGGAAGGAGCATTTCCTAGAGATAATCAGGTCTAGATGTTTGCCAGTTGTAGAACACTTAAATCTCCATCTGCGCAGCTGTGCAAAACCAAAATGTACAGGAAATGCAGTAATATAAAACACATTCTCTCTGCTTCCCCAGATATATCACACAGAACTCACCAAGTCAAAGTCCTTTACCTCACTGTCACAAATACAATACTACTTTGTAATGCGGACAAACTCCAAAGGTTGAGTACTCATACCACTATACTTTTTGGACAAATGCCATAGGGAAATGTTGCAGTTTAAAAAAATTAAAATATGGAATGCCTGTAATTCTTAATTAAGATTCCCTTTAAACATTTGGAAAATAAGCAAAATACACAACTTAGGTCACCCAAATTCTCACTTATCTTCCTTTGTGATCCTTTACTTCTGCCAACATTTCATTTTCATTGTAAAATTTTCTTGAATGAGTTTGTTTTCATTTTTTCTAAAGTGGAATTGCAACTGTTTTGTAGAATGTGCCCGTGAAACATAGTATTGACTGCAGAGCATTGGTAACAGAGACACAGGTCTCCAGCAGTAAATTAATAAGGAAAAGATGTTTGTATTCAGGTCTGGTTGCTTTTATCTACTTAAAAAGCAATAACATAATGCCCTCAAATCTGGGAAATACACAGTTAAAGAAATGTGAAATAATTCCTTTCAATGTCAGAAATATTTCCCAGCACTTTTACTTTTCATAATACTCCTTTCAATTGTGCTAACTAATGAATTGCAATATATTTTCAACCATAAATTCAGATGGAATAACTTTTCAAATGGCCTTGTAGTGCTTTTGAAAAAAGAGAATAATCGTCAAAATTATTTTTTTTCCTAATTCTCTCAATTTCTAGCAAATGGTAATGGGATAACATACAACCCAGACAACCTCAGCAAAGAGCTGTTCTCAGAGTATCCAGGGCTGGAAGATTTAATGAACGAGCAAATGCAAGAGTTGCAATATTCTCAGGGACTCCTGATATTTGCAAGAAGCTGGGCTGTTGCTGTAGGATTGCCAGAGAATCAGCATGTTGTCTGTGATGCTCTCTTAATAGCCTCAGGCAAATACCCAACGCTGTACACGGTCACGGAGGATTGTTCCGTGCTTGGGTATGGATATTCACAACGTATTGCTCATACGTTAAAGCAAAAACTGGTAAACAATGGGGGATACACTCAGAAAGTGTGTGTGATTCCTCATCTCCTACAGCTTGGAACCAACAGAGAGCGAAATAATGACTCACGTGTACAAGTCAGGTATCCCCTTTCCTATGTCCTCTCGTCCAATGACATGCCAGACTTACTTCATTCACTTGTGATAATCTTGTTGAGTTTTAGATCCTTCTTAAGTGACAGGCTTGGCCGTGAATTTTTCAACCTTCTCACCATTAAACAGTACGAGATACTAACAAAGAATCTTCACAAATTCAAGAAGCTGTTTATCTACGGCCTGCCAGGAACGGGGAAGACAATTGTGGCCCTGAATATCATAGAGAGGATAAAGAACGTGTTCCACTGCAAATCTGATGAGATTCTGTACATTTGTGAGAACCAGCCTCTGAAAATAATTGTGGAGTAAGTATTTTGTAGTTAGTTCAAAAAAACTGTGCTGTTAAATAATATCAAAGGGACAATGGGACATGTATGTTTGTTGATTGGCAAAAAAATTTTCTCAGGGTATGGCTACACTTGCAGCTGTACAGCGCTGGGAGTTAAAGCTGTCTTCGTACAGCTGAGTAGGGAAAGCGCTGCAGTCTGGCCACACTGACAGCTACCAGCGCACTGTTGTGGCCACATTTGCAGCATCTGCAGCGGCATTGGGAGCGGTGCATTATGGGCAGCTATCCCAGCATTCAAGTGGCTGCAACGTGCTTTTCGAAAGGGGAGTGGGTGTGGAAGACAGGGAGCGTGGGGGAGAGAGAGAGAGAGAGTGGATTTTTGGAGCCAACGCTCTGTCAGCAGCTGCCTTGCAAGTTCCAAGCCCTTCTCCCACCCCTCTCTCATTCACTGAAAGCAAATACCCATCTTTGTTTTTTCCCTCACAGACCAGATAAACAGCCGCTCCGAAACAGACTCCCCCCCAGCCCCACACTGCTTCTCTCCTCAAGCCACTTCCTTCCCTAAGCAAACACTAGCTGTGGGCGTTCCAAAGGGAGATCCCTGCCTCTGCTTGAGCAAACAGGAGCTGTGTTTGTGTTTTTATAAACAGCTTCGGGAGCCCCGAATTCACAACAAAACAAAGACAGTAATCTTTACTTAAAAGCATTATGGGAAGCTTCCGGAGGTCAGTTACAGCGTACTAAGATTATTCGCTGTTTACACTGGTACCCCAGCGCTGCAGCAGCAGCAGCACTATTCTCTTTATTCCTCTCGTCGAGGTGGAGTACATGCAGTGCTGTAGCCAGGGAGATACAGCGCTGTATGTGCCTTGCCAGTGTGGACAGGGAGCGAGTTACAGCGCTGTAAAGCCACCACCTGCGCTGTAACTCTCAAGTGTAGCCAAGGCCTCAGTCTTTGAAAATAACTTTCTTCTGCATTAAAGAAATGGATCACTGTTTTCTAAGGCCTTGTCTACAAACAAGCCATCAACTCATAATTTTTCCACCAGTGTGGCTCTGCTAAGTAGGATCAGACAAATCAGAGGTAAAGTGGAGTTTTCCAGTGCTGAGATGATGTGATAGGTGAGAGGGTAGTTTGCATGTTATTGGACAGCATGGGCAGGTATTAATGGCATTTGGGAGGCCTTTTTTGACAAACCATCTGTAGACAAGAGGACTCACCCCCTGCAGCACCTCCTACTGGTGACTTCTGGGAATTTAGCTCAATTCAGCTCTGGAGTGCCCTCTGCAGGCCAGTGATCCACCTGTCCTCTGGCCCCTATGTCCCTCCCTGGACCTGGTGCCCTTTTACTTGGGGTGCTGCCCCCTGGCAGTAACTCCTCAGTCTTAGGGTCTCCCCTGCCTGGGGAATGCCCACCTCGCCCCAGTATCAGGCTACTGCCAGTCATTGTCTAGCCCCATGCCCTGGGGCAGACTGCAGGATCAGCCTCTCATCTCTGGCAAGGAGAGTTTGGACCTGCTGCCTTGGCCTACCGCTGGGCTGCCCTCTGCAACCCCTAGTACCTGTTACCCAATGCTAGGCCACAACCTGGGGCTTTCCAGGCTGGAGCTCCTCTGCCTTCCCCCAGCCCTGCTCCACTCCCTACAAGCAAAGGGAGACTGCTGCTTCTGGCTTCCCTGGCCTTTTATCGGGGTCAGCTGGGCCTGATTGGGGCATGGCCCCAACTGAGCCTACTTTCCGTAATCAGCCCAGGCTTCTTGCCCCAGCCACAGCCCTCTCCTGGGCTGTTTTAAGCCCTTCTGGGCTGGAGTGGGTAGTCACCCCGCTACACCATCTTAAAACAATTTCTGTGTGAGATTCACCCCTCAACTGGGATGGGAAAATTGCACTTGTGTGGGCCCCCTAACCCCCTGCACCCAGAGGGGATTCACCCCTAGGGGACATCGGACAGGGTTTCTGTTCCTCTCCTCCCTTGAGGGTGAGTGTGGGGAAGCTCAGCTTTGGTTTCTGCCAAATGCTCTGTGGAGCCTTCCTCACATTTTACCTTCAGCGTTTCCACTCCATCTTTCCCTCCCTTGGTCCTAATGTCTGTCTGTTTTCTCTATCAGGTCTCTCTTTACCCAGAGCTATTCCATTCTTCCCCCCATACTACCATTGCTTCTAGTCCTTCTCCCCAACCAGCAGCCCCCTCCTCCTCAATTCTTGTCGCCTCTGCTCCTATCAGCCCTCTGTTCCCATCTCCCCTCTCCAGCACTGAGGTCTTGTCCCACCCCTCAACACTGTGTTGCCCCCATCTCCAGCCTCCCTTCAAGTCCCGTCTCTGCTGTCCAAACACACCCATGTGCTGCTGCTGCTCAGGGTAAGGATGTGGCTGGTGAATCAGCTGGTAACTGCTTTCTGCTCCTCACTGTCTGCCAGGAGGGGAAGGGCCACCAGTGATGCAGAAGGCGGCCGAGCTGCCTTCCTCGGGGACTCATTCACCCTAGGAGTCAAGATTGATTTGCCCAGTCCTGCCCCTAGTGGCCAGCCAGGTGGTGTTTCACTCTTCAGACCCTGGGGTGTCCAGTTGAGCCACTTCCCAGCCAAAACGTGCGCACTGACCCATGTGAAATACTGAAATCATGTTTATACCGAAAGAGATCCTCATTATAATAGCCCTTTTCACATTTATATTCAGGACAGAACAGCGTGAAGGGGCCTTAATTTAAATGAGAATAAGGTGCATATTGAATGAGATCCTAAGTACCTGTCTGTAATCTATGTAAGCAATTTTACATATCGATATTGTCATTGTCTGAGTCTATGAACTGTAAAGGTAATAGAACAATTATACAAATTGCCTTAACTGGCTGTTGCAGCACCTTATAATGCTTGGTTTTCTGTAATATCTCATTGTGTAGTGTCTATAGTGATTTTAAGCACTGGAGTAACAAACTATAAATCAACACAAAAATTTTGTTTAGGACTACATAGCATGGCATTCTTCAGATAATCTGCATGAGATGTCTCCCAATAATTATAATACGGGAACTCCTCACTTAACGTTGTAGTTATGTTCCTGAAAACTGCGACTAAGCAAAACGATGTTAAGCAAATCCAATTTCCCCATAAGAATTAATGTAAATGAGGAGGTTAGGTTCCAGGGAAATTTTTTTCATCAGACAAGACTAATATATATATGCACACTCGCAGTATGAGTTTTAAACAAACAATTTAATACTAGCACACAGTGATGATGATGATTGTGAAGCTTGGTTGAGGTGGAGGAGTCAGAGGGTGGGATATTTCCCAGGGAATGCCTCCCTGCTAAATGAACTAGCAATTGACTGAGCCCTCAAGTGTTAACTCACACAACAATCTACAAGGCAGCAGGAAAGGAGGGAGGGCCGATAGACACACACACCCACACACACCGTGTGTGTGTGAGGGGAAAAATAAAAAGTGCATTTCCCCTTAAGTACCTGACCCCAGGCTTAAGTACACTGCCTTGTTAATTAAATCAGCTTTCTGAGACCCGAGAGGGCAGCTACTGCCTAGAAGCTCCCTCCTCCTGTTGTGTGTCCCTGCTCTATGGAAGATGGGCTAAGTGGGGTGCAGGAGCAGGGGGGGACACCCTGACACTAGCATCCCACTTCCTCCCTCCCCCCCATACAGCAAGCAGGAGTCTCTGGGAGCAGCTCCAAGGCAGAGGGCAGGAGCAGCGCATGACAGTGGGGGAGGGACAGCTGCTGCACAGGGAACTTATAGGAGTGGGGAGCTGATAGTGGGGCTGCTGGTCCACCCTGATTCCAGCCATCCTCCAGCTAGCTGCAATGGGCTGCTCTTCCTGCAAGCAGCAGACAAACCAGGCGGCTACCAAAATGTTAGAAGGGAGCATTTAACAACTTTAAACGAGCATGTTCCCTAATTGATCAGCAACTTAACCTTGAAACAACAGTTACTGGGACAAGTGAGGAGTTCCTGTACATTTGGGGGTATTCTTCTACTAAGTGTTTTATAAAATATTTTAGAAGTATTTTAACATACTTCTATTGTTGTTGTATCAGATACATGCACTTTTTGGGTAAGTAAAAGCTCTCCCATTGGAGGTGTGCTGTTTTTGATGTAACAACACCGAAAGCATGTAGGTAATTGATGAATGTATGTTGCCCTTTGTAAATTTTGGGTTGTTTTTTTTTTTTTAAATAATCAGAAGCCAAATCTTAAAAGTAAAAAGTTTGCAAGCTTGTTCATACCCAGAAGGAGGTGATTTGATACACTTGTCACTCCTCTAAATTGGATTGGCTGCACAAACCAACAGAAAATTCACACTAAGCTTGCCAAATGTCTTCTATTTTGTAGAAGTAGAAACATTTGCCAGTCTGTGACCCGAGCTGGTTTCTTAAACGGGAATTACAATCCATCAGTGAAGCATATAGTAATTGATGAGGCCCAGAATTTCCGGTCAGAAGATGGCGATTGGTACAACAAAGCTCAGCGCATCACCCAAGGACATGGACATTGTGAACCTGGTGTTCTCTGGATCTTCTTGGACTATTTACAAACAAGTCACCCATTTCCGTGCGGTCTCCCATATCCATCAGAACACTATCCTCAGGAGTGGCTAACTGTAGGTGTCCGGAATGCCACCCAGATATATACCACCATGCTACAAGAGATGCAAAATATTGTAGAATGTCCACAAATTGATATTCCTTTTGAGCGGTTAAGAATGCTGCTAAATGAAGCCAAATGTGGCCATCCCCTGCCAGGTATTTGTAGGATAGAAGAAAACTTGGACAAGGATGAAATAGTGACATATGTAGTTGACACCTGTCGCCAATATTTCCGAAGTGGTTACTCTGGGAAAGACATTGCTATCCTATGCAACACAACGAGAGAGATGGATATGTATAGTCACATACTGCAACCCAAAATGAGAGAGATGATGAGACATTTCAGACTGGGTGCATATTTCACAACAGCAGTTAACGTGCTGGGACAGGACATTGTTCTCGATAGCATACGCCGCTTTTCTGGCCTGGAAAGAAACATTGTGTTTGGTATCAACCCTGTCCCTACACAGGAGGAGATTTCTGACAATCTTAAACTCTGTGTGGCATCCAGAGCTAATTTACACCTACATTTGCTGTATGAAAGATAATGCTTGAAAATATCCTGGTGGTTCACTCAGGATCTGTTTAATAACCCGTGTAGCATTTCCCTTGGGTTGCAGCTGTGCACAGAGGTTGATAGTCATGTCGCTTTTCACCACAATTCAGACATAAATAGAAATCTGACCATGGGTGAAATTTTATCTTAGAAGGCTCCCATCTCCCAGGCTAATAAACTACATGAGGCCTGGTGAGGCCTGAGGGTCTTAAAAAGCCAGTTCCTAAAATAAAGCGAAGGAGCTACATGGGATATAGTGAGAATGGTCCACTTGAAGCTAATCAGTCCTCCCTGAGCCCCAGGTCTTGCTTGTCTTGGAGGGCACCTCTATCTCCCTGTTCCCTACTGCAGCATCCCTTTGACTGTCTGGGAGTGAATTGACAGGGAGGAGGCAGTGTGCTCTTGTAGTCAAAGCAGGGAAGTGAAAGACTTCCAGCTCAGCACTGATTCCCTGTGCAACCTGTGGGCTAATGTTTCAAGAGCAGCCTTTGATTTTGAGTACTCCCCTCTTCAGGTTCCCAAAACGCACCACTGTGAGCCACAAAACTCCAGCTTGGCTGCAACCTAACCCTGTAGGGGCCTAAATTCACTTGGTGTCTAACTTTATGCTATGCAAATTCCCCAGCTGTTTAAGTTTCAGATGCTGGCGCATGTATACCGCTCCCTCCATCTAGGAGCCCGGGCACTTGGCTCACCTAAGCTCAGAACGGGGAGACTAAGTTTTGAGCAGGAGGTGGTTTGGTAGGCATGCTCAGAGGCTGCTTACTGCATTGTGTCCCATTCAAAACTAACTGGAGAAGGAGGTGGTGCCCACCTCAGAACTTTCTGTCCAGGGGTTAGATGGGGCAGGCCTAGGTCCAGTTCCCTCCTCTCTGCCAGAGGGTCTCTCACCTCTCTGGAGGGCGCTGTAACCCCTGAGCTAAGGGGCACATTCTGATGTGTGGTTCCCTCAGTCTCTCCTGAGGAATCTGTGGATAAATAATAGTGACTGGAGCAGGCAGATAGACCCAGGGTGTCTCATGCCCTAGGTGACTGCTCTAACCACTGGGCCAGAAGTTATAAAGCGGGCACCACCTCCTCCCACAGCTTTTTTTGTGGTGTGAGACAAGCACCAAACTTGCTCCTGCAAGAGCCGCCTTCGGTGCCTGAGCCGCTTGTCTCTGGGAAAGTGGTTGCAATTTGTGAATGGCCAGCAGAGATAGGGGCCTCGCTCTGAGAAAAGGGCGGGCTTAGCAGATACCCATCTTGTTGGCATCTCCAATTAGCTAGGCTAGGCGGCTTCCTGCCTAGCATGCTGCCTTTTGTGGAACGCAGTCTAAGGGGCTGGTCTCTTCCCATTCATTGTACAGCGAACCTAGGCATCTCTCTTTGTGGATCACAGTGTTGTTCCTATGACTTTTTAGGTATCGAACAGTTAGACATTGCCATGGTGGGCATCATAGTGCTTAAGTCCCCGTGTAGATCCCAGCTATAGTGACTAAATCATTGACATTATGGATGCTCAGCACCTTTGGAAATCAGGTCCAGAATGTCTGAAGTTAGATACCAGGGTAGATGGCGCTTCCAATCATTTTGGTTTAGGCCCGATTTAATCATTACTTAAATCATCAAGTAGGAAACCTTGATTTAAATCACTGATTTTAATCTTCTCATGTTTATATTTACGTAGCCAAAATAGCCTTCACACTTTGATTTTTTTTATGCTAATACTGTAGCTTTAAATGCTTTTTTAAACAATCATATCTTTTAAAAAGTAAAAATTAAGAATCTGAATAAATTTATGGTATGTTAGAGAATGGCAATTTTTTATTGTGATTTGTGTCAATCTGTATTTGGATAGGAATTGGAATTCTATTAAACATGTATAAAAATAGTACTTTAAATTGTTTGTTAAAAAAACCTACCTTAAATGAGTTGGATACACAAGAAAAAAAGTTTATCAAAACATGTTTTGCATTTAAAAACTAACTAATTTATTGAACAAAAATATTAGCCGTAGATAGTGAATTGATGGATTGTTTCTGGTCACTCCAGAGTAGATTTTCAACGGTATTTAGGTGCTAAAGATCTAGAGGTGCCCGATGGGAGTAAAATACATATTTTTTTAAAAAATAAACCCTCTTTAAAGTTCATTTCAATTTTAAAAAGTTCAATTTAAATAAAATTTGGATTTTTTAAAATTATCTATTTCTATCCACCCTCCAAGGCACCCAACATTTTTGGAAGTTAGAATGTACTGTTAAACAAAATTTGGAACTTAAGGTCTCTCAGTGGTGCCAGCTCTGGCAATTTTATGGCAGGTCTCATGATGTTTGCCAAAGTGATCATTATTAGAATTAGCATTTGGGGGAGGCCACCTAACTGCAGAGTGAGCACTGATGTGAAAAACATTTGCTCATGATAAAAATCGTAGATGGAAAGATTGAAGGTATTTACTAACAATACCTCCTTAGTATAATACTGAACATTTAAGGACTAAAATCTAAAACCCCCAAGCAAGCACGGCCCATCAATCATTTATATCATCATCATCAGTTTCACCCAAAATGTTACTGGTGCACTAGATCAAGCAGAATGTATTCAGGAGGGATGGATAGCTCAGTGGTTAGAGCAGTGGCCTTCTAAACCAAGGATTGTGAGTTCAATCCTTGAGGGGGCCACTTAGGGATCTGGGGATTGGTCCTACTTTGAGCAGGAGTTGGACTAGATACCTCCTGAGGTCCCTTCCAACCCTGGGATTCTATGATATTTTAGTCAGCCCGCAGTCTGGCTCCAAGTAGTATACAGAAGACCCAAGTACATCATACTGCTCTGACTCTACTAGTTTTTCTTTGGGGGAATTTTAGAATAGACAATTTTGTCCTGATCCAATCAAATAATTGGCATGGGGGGAAAATCAGGCCCATTCTATATTCTGGGAGGTAGATAGTCAAAGTGCTGAAAAGCTGATGCAAAAAAAGTTAAAAAAAAATCAAATAGAGATACTGGAGTTAAAAGCAACAGACAAACCAGCACTATTTGGGACAGAACAAGGGACACTGTTCAGATATCTTGGAGGTAAATTACAGAAATTACAGCAATGTCCCTTTGGCCATGTACATTGGCCAAACCAGCCAGTCTCTCCGTAAAAGAATAAATGGACACAAATCAGACATCAAGAATTATAACATTCAAAAACCAGTTGGCGAACACTTCAATCTCCCTGGCCACTAGGTTACAGATCTAAAAGTTGCAATATTACAACAACAAAAAACTTCAAAAACAGACTCCAACAAGAGACTGCTGAATTGGAATTAACTTGCAAATTGGACACCATGAAACTAGGCTTGAATAAAGACTGGGAGTGGATGGGCCCATTACACAAAGTAAAACAATTTCCCCATGCTTATTTCTGCCCCCCCGCCCCAGTTCCTTACATCTCCTTGTCAATTGCTGGAAATGAGCCATTTTCATTACCACTACAAACGTCTGTGTGTATGTGTGTGTGTAAAATCTTCCTACTGTATTTTCCACTACATGCATCCGATAAAGTGGGCTGTGGCCCATGAAAGCTTATGCTCAAATAAATTTGTTAGTCTCTAAGGTGCCACAAGTACTCCTGTTCTTTTTGCAGAAATTTACCGCAATGCCATGCAAAACCTGCCACTGCAAATCATCTGAGTGTTTAGAGAGAGGGAACTTGCACAGCCTTCTCCGGGCTGGGAACACTGAATCACCCAGGGACCCAGGAAATATCAGGGAAGGAAAATGCTGCATCTTAACACAGACATCATAGAGCTACTTTCTTTTCTGACCATACGAATGGCTACTAAACCTTCCAGGACAAGCAACCCACCTGGTTGCAGAGCTTGCCCACAGAAGAAGAAACAACCAAAAAAGGAAAATGCAGAACAGGACAGGTCCTGTGAAAGTCCTCTGCTGATACTGCGTGCCTGAGCAGACTCAATCAGGTGAAACAGCTTGGTCAAAATAGAAGACATGATCCTATAGGAGAGGCCACTGGAGACGAAAAGGGGCTAAGAACAGCTCCTCTAGATGCCACGGACTGGAATTGGTCCACCAAAGCACGTGCCAGGGATTAAAAAGGCGATGGTAAAACATAGGCCACCCCATGCTCTCTAACTGACCCTCGCCAGCAAAAATAAATGAAAGTCAAACCCCATCCCCATAACACAGGAGAGAAAACAAACAAGCTCCGGGCTGCAGTGAATTTAGGATACAGCAGCCATTGAGAACAGGCTGGAGGTGAAAGGTTGCCAACCTACCGATCAGGTTCATCAATCCCTGCCTCCCAATCTAATTACAAATAACAGAGGTAAGGAGCAATCACTCACCCAGACGTCTTTGTCGGCAAGTCCTACCGCTGATCCTAGGATCTACCCTCTAGCATCCTTTGGAAAGATACAAATAGAACAGGAAGGTGCTGGCAAGCATAACAGATCTTGATCAAAATACACAGTTAAAGTTCCAAATTCCAGTACACGTAGTTCCCTACAAGGGTGTGACTCTAGATACAGCCATGTAATGGGTTCCTTTTATTTTATCCTTTCACCCATTTTCTTTTGCAGGAGTAAGTCCTAGTGATTTATGCATTTGCAATACCATAAGGCAAGCAACAGCTACTGGAAACTGATATATTGTAGCACAGCTTGTATCAACTGGAACTTGCATTTGTTTATAGTATGAAATTTAATATGAGTTGTATCCAAATCCTCTTCCATTGCGCAGTACACGAAGACCATCACGTTTCCTGCTGCAGCTACCCTGGCACCATTCACGGCTGCTATTTTTCACTGTCGCAGCTCCACCCACTGATTGCTATAGAGGAAACAGGAGTTGGGTTTATTTACCACTGGCTCATTCTAAATCCTGCTCCTTCATTCTCAGCATCTCCTAGATCAGGGGTCAGCAACCTTTCAGAAGTGCTGTGCTGAGTTTTCATTTATTCACTCTGATTTAAGGTTTCACGTGCCAGTAATATATTTTAATGTTTTTTAGAAGGTCTCTTTCGCTAAGCACTATAACTATTGATTGTATGTTAAAGAAACAAGGTTTTTAACATGTTTAAGAAGTTTCAGTTAAAATTAAATTAAAATTGCAGAGCCCCCAGACTGTGGCTCAGACCCAGCCGGTGATGCACTAAACAATCAGCTTGCGTGCTGCCTTCGCGGCCACAGCATACGTGTTCTGCCCCTGTCCTAGATCCATCCCTTGTTATATTCTGTCTCATTACCGCCTATGCACTCTTTGCTTCCGAGTGCACGCGTGACACACACTTCAGTCCATACAAAATGCGTGGCTGCTCAGGCCTGTGTTGTGGACAGAAAATCTGAGGCAAACCAACAACAGTTTGGGTATAGCCATGCCGGAGGCTTCAGCTCCAATAAACACACCGAGTGGAGAAAACAAGCCAGTATTATTTGAGATCTCAATGGTCGCTGGCGAGATGACATGCTCGAATCCAGCCACACTAAAACAAGCAGTCTGCCTTATATCCATGAGAACTTTTCTCGCTGACAACAAGCCCCGTTTCCCTCTCTTCTCCTCTTCTTTATGATGCATGAACCAGTTGATTAAAGTCTCTATACGCCTGTCTTTGTAAACCATTATCTCCCCTCCCTTGACCAAAAGTATGCAGGCTTCATTATTTCTGCTCCATACCAGTCTGAGCAGCCTTACAACAGATAAGGCTGCGGACACCTGGCCTTTTGTTTATTTATTGGCCTGCTAGGTCAATTAGAGTTTAACATGCTCATGAGAGGCCTAAGGGAAAACTCCATATTCTTATAGCCTTTACCTTTTAAAATGACTTAGAATAATGCTTAGTGACACTTAGTGGCCTCAACACTGGGGCTCTCGGTGTCAGTGATCTAGCAGCCCCTTGGGAGGAGCGTTTATAGACCAATCTCGCTCTGCGAGAGGAGAGGCAAGCTTGTCACACTACATGGGACGCTTGCAAGATCTGCCAATGGGGCATCTGCTGCTGTACTAGCAGTACATACTCCGTGCACATGGAGTCTTCAGAGATTTTTGCTACCGTCCGAACAAGCCCCACTGAACATATGCAATGACTTTCGGCAGGGGCTTACCTTAGCCACCTCGCCTGTTTATGGGACCAACCAAAGCACCTCCCTGATGCCCACCCTATGCTCCTGCCAGAGTAAAGAGTTCTAGGGACTCCAAGATTTGGAGCAGACACTTGCAAATAACGGCAAAGCAGCCTCCTTAAGCAGTTGTAGTTTTTCCATAAGCAGCTCATATTCTCTGTTGCTTATAAATGCCAGTGTTAAATACAGATGTCAGGGTCAGCTCCTCATACAGTTTTCTCTTACCACCATTTCACATCCAGTATATTATCCTCCATACTTGGATTACTTTGGATAGAGAAAAGTGAGAACATATTTCTGCAAACCATGATTGCACACAGTAGCATCCGTGCTTCAGGCCCAGCAGGGTTGTGTCAGAGCAACCTCACTACCTTCACACGGTTGTGTGATGTCGCCACACAGTCATCTGAACAGAATGAGGCCATTTTTGAAACATTTTACTGCAAGGTCAGAGGTGGTTTTTGTGCCATGTTTCTGAGATTCACCGCTTTGTAGTTACAGTGGTAGGTTGATGGGCACTGAATAGAAAGCATCTCAGGAATTATTCACTACTCACAAACGGAGATAATGCAACAAAGTACAGAATTTATTAATGGAGAATCCACTCAATGTTCACACACTAAATATTTGCGTTCCAGTCATACAAACATCAAATATTTTCAAAAAAACCAAACTCCTTTATGAATGTGACGTGAGACAATTCAACTTTTCACCTCTGTTCTTCTAACATCACTGGGAACTGCTGAAATATAAAATGTTGTGATTTTTTCCCATCAAAAAAAATCTACTTGGAACCTCTATCTTGCCCTAAACTTTTGAGACATACTGAACCAGCAGCAGCGGAATACATTGCATGGATTGATTCTTTTACGGTGGAACTTTGATGTGTTCATGGCTAGCAATGCAATCCTGGCACTAACGGTTGCAGTGTCTAGGAATTACTAAAATTTATTTTTCCCAGGCATAAAAACAAAGTATACCCTGTGCTCAACAAAGCCTTAGCAATTAAACTGAATTTCCTTCTGTGAATCCTGCAGATTTGCAGCCCTTCCATGTGTCTTACCCTTCTGTTTGGTTTCTCTCGACAGGCTGCCATTGCCTTGGGGTCTCATGCCTGGGAGAAGGGTTTGATCAGCCCGTAGTCCATGCACTTCACAAGACACTCGCGAGCCACATTGATGACATGCTGTTTCTTGGAGTCATCTGCCTGTTTACCAATGAGTGTCAGGATCTCTAGCACCTCACTCTCCACCAGTTTCTTAGCCAGCTCCTGGTCTGCATTGATCAGGTTGTAAGCAACCACCAGCCCACGGTGCTGCACCTCCAGCTTTTCATGCAGGCAGAGCCTCTGCAAGATTTCCAGCCATTGGGTTGTCTGCAAAGAAGCAAAAGCTGTGAGTTTAAAAAAAAAATAGTAGTTTTTTTTACAGCAGAAGAAATCACTGAAGTGCAAGGTTAGCTTGCCCCTAAGTAAGGCACTTTTCAAGGGAGTGAAAGTATCAATTTAGGAAAAGGAGAATCTGATTCCAGTGCATGAAAACTGGTCTCTTAATTCCTAGACAAGTTGACATCTGTGAGTGAGAACAGCCACCAGCTTGCGTAACAAGCACTAAGTTCCCTTCCTCGGTTTGTTTCTGAATACTTAGCCCTTGCATGGTAAGGTCAGGCGCAGTGCTGGTGGAGTGAAGGGCTTCCACAAACTGCTCTGGGGCTAGCTGTAGCCGGCAGCACCTGCCCTCCCAGTCTGGCTGGGCTGTATCCCCCTTTGTAAACGGACCGCGAATCCAAGGTTTGGAGCCTGTTTTTTATTGTGTGGCAACCATGCGGAGGTCAGAGTTTTGCATGGGTCCATCACAATATAAAGCTAGCTGAAACGGGGTGTGTGGGGGGAGGAGGGTTTGATTTTTTTTTAAAATAGGCTTTGCTGTGGTGCTCCTTACTGTTGCAGCTGAGCATCTCATCTGTACCAATGAATTTAGTCTCACTTCCAGGCTTCAGAGGGGTTGAGTTATCCCAGTTTTACAAAAGTCAGGCAGGCTTTAAAACCCAGAGTTTGGGGCATAGCCTTGAAGAAGAGAAATTAAAGCCTCCAGGAAACAAAGAGGCACTTGAGAGGTGTGCGCGCGCGCATCAAGGATGCCCCAACCATGAAAGGAGGAGGGGCAGCCGCAGTAGAATATATACAAATTGTATGCAGGGAAGTAACAAATTAAAACAAAATACGTTCACTACAAAATCAACAACTTGGTTGAGAAGGAACTGTCGGTACAGTGGGTCCATCCTGCCTTATTTACGTCATAGGTCGGCTTGGACGGATTAGATTGCTATCAGTAAACACCGGGAAAATGTTGATTTCACGGCATGCACACAGATTTAAAAAAAAAATATTCCCCTTGCTAGTAAATCAAACTGCACAGCTGGGCAAAGATAAACATTGCTTGAGAACGGAAGCGTTTGTCAACATCACAGTCAGAATACACAAACCAAATAGCCGGACATCAATGTGTGTTTTAACTGTAATAGAGCTTTAAACTTTTTGAATCTCAGCATCTACTGGCGTGAATGGTCTGACCTCCCCACAATTTCCTACAGCAGCCAACATTTGAACCAATAAAAATGGGGAAAAAATTAAAAACAACCATCAAAATTACCTGCTGAAATGATCCTGTCAAGCCTAAATGTAATGATGCTGGGGTTACACCAGCCATAGGTTTTGGACGTGAGAGGTACAGGGTGCAGGGACAGACCCGGCTATCTCAAGTCTCCAACCAGAGTTTTTTGGGCACACATCAGGTAAAAAAGGCTGTTTTAATCCTAGGAAACATTAACGCGGGAAGAATCTGGGGCTGGGAGTTTCGAATCAGCTTTAGTAGGTCACTCCCTGTTGGAAGTCACTAAATTAGACAGTTAGCTTAAACATACATAGCTTTGTGCTCCAATTTATTTGCTTTCCCTAGGATTTCGCACAGATACTTAAGTTTGTCGCTGTAGAAGTTGTTTAAAATTCTTTCATCAGAATTTTACAACATACCCAGGCTGCCTTTGAGCATTTGAGACTATGTAGTGTTTAGGGCATCCGATTTTTCCTCTTACCACTTGGGTCATTTTATGGCAGAGCTTCTTGTGTGCTGCTGTGAGCATGGCCAGGGCTCCTGCTGCTGCATTCTGGACCTTCACGTCGTCCTCGCCACACAGTAACACAATCAGCTTGAGTCGGTCGTTTCCATCGGCCACAAATCTCTCTTGAACCTCAAGAGAATGAAATGCAAAAATGGGGAGTGAGTTGCAAGGCTTATGGGATTCATACTGGAGTGGCAGTTTCACAAACTGTCGGGTATAAATACGTACTAGAAAACACGTTTTAAAGTATCTAGTGCAGGGGTCGTCACCCTTTCAGCAGTGCTGTGCCGAGTCTTCATTCATTCACTCTAATTTAAGGTTTTGCATGCCAGTAATACATTTTAACATTTTTAGAAGGTCTCTTTCTCTAAGTCTATAATATATAACTAAAGGATTGTTGTATGTAAAGTAAACAAGGTTTTTAAAATGTTTAAGAAGCTTCTTTTCAAATTAAATTAAAATGCAGAGCCCCCGGACCGGTGGCCAGGACCCGAGCAGTGAGAGTGCCACTGAAAATCAGCTTGCGTGCCGAACCATAGGTTGCCTACCCCTGATCTAGGAACTGCCATATTACACCAGACCAGTGGTCCATTAAAGTCTGGTATCCTGTCTCAAACAGTAGCCAGCTCCAGATGTTTCAGAGGAACGTGGCAGGAGCCCCACAGTGGGGAAAGGTGGGGTAACCTGTTCTCCAATGAGTGTCAGCTTAATCCCTAAGAGAGGCTTGTTTAAGCCTCGATGCAGGATGGTTTAGATTCTTTCCAGAACATTTTCCAGCATTAACTACTTTAGCTCTATATATTGTTGTTACCCATCTAAAGAGCCAATCCCTCTTTGACTCTTTCCAAGTTCCTGGCCTCCCCCATTCTGTGGCAGTGAGTTCCACAAGCTAATTACATGCTGAGCAAAAAAGTTTGAGATTTGAATTCGACACCTGCCAGTTTCACTGAATGTCCTTGTTCTTATGTTAGGAGACCAGAAGTTCCCAAACTACCTTCTCAATGCCATTCAAAAAGCAGTGCATCAAGCTGTGCTGCAAAAGGCCCAATGGTTACCTCTTTGTTGACAACCAGGTTGCACATGCACTCTGTAGCTGCCTGGCGGAGTTGGTCGTGGTTCTCAAACATGTAATTCTCAATGTCTGGTAGGGCTTTTTCTTTGATGATCTTCAGCCTGAATTAAGGGCAGCAAAAAGATATGGTCACAGCATTGTGCTATGATGTGCTTGCCATGAAATATTAGCCAGCAGGCAGAGGAGGCAGGGAAAGCCTTTAAAAACAAGCTGTCTCCATCTAAGCCATGAAACTTTTTATCGCTAATTTTAAAAGTAATTCCTCCAGTCATCCCTTCACAAGAACAGTCATACGGGGTCAGACCAAAGGTCCTGCTAGCCCAGTATCCTGTCTTCCGACAGTGGCCAATGCCAGGTGCCCCAGAGGGAATGAACAGAATAGGTGATCCATCCTCCAGTTACCATTCCCAGCTTCTAGCAAACAGAGGCTAGGGACATCATCCCTGCCCAGCCTGGTTAAGAACCATTGATGGACCTATCCTCCATTAATTTAATTTATCTACCCCTTCCTTCTTATAACAGGAATCATTGTCAGCTTACTTCAGTGCCAATCATGCAGGAAGATTTATCTTGATTACATATTTTTCTAGTAGTGTAACATCTTCTGATCGTTAGCTGTGGGTAAACAGTCAGAACCCCATTTTCTTTCTATTACTTTACACCTTGTTAATGCTCTGTGTTTAGAGATGTAATGTGTCTTCGTGAAAAATGCTCCATGCTGCGTAGGATTGGAGTTCAAAGTCCCCTTTGCAGGGCTGGAGAGGAAACTACTGTAGCTGTTCATCAGAGACTATCCTGAAGTTCTGCGTGAGTTCAGATTGAACGAATAAAATTAAAACTGTAGATCTCAGCAATTGCTCATCTTCCCAATAAAATGAACAAGCTAATGCAAAGACAAGCCAATACTGGGGCAAATGATTGATTGATCAGGCACTGGGACAGGACATCCTCTTCAGGATGGGAGAGAAGTGTAGGGTATTCCTTATAATCAGGGCTTCTGTTTTTCAGTAAGCTAGTTAGTAATTTGAGTTTTATGTAGATGTCCAAATATCAGTGGTTTTCAGGGCTCTCTTGGATAAGGAGAAGATTTTTTTCAGTGCTTCCCAAAATTCTTGTGTAACTAGGACTTATTTTTATACATATAATACAAATTAAAGTGACTTACATGTTAGTTTAAGCTTTTTATCTGTGTTATTGAACCCCAGTATAGCACTGATTGCGTGTGTTCACTAGTTCACTTTAACATAGTACCGTTTCAAATGTTAAAGCACACTAAGGAACCTTTAGCGCGCACCAGCAGGGTCTGCATGGATTAATTAATGCACAACACCTTCGTGCGCTTTAGAAATCAGACCCCCATAATCCTCATTACTGCTCTGTGTAGATGAGCCCTTCGATATAAAGCAGGGAGCAGGAACATAGCCTATATAAATAGACTGCACTGGAAAAGAGGTAACGTCAACATGAATTGACTCATCTTTTCCAGTGTTTATTAGACATCACTTGAGGTTTATTGGCTAAAACCTCAAATCAGAAGCCCTACTTCTAACTGAATTTTTTTGTCCCTGAACTTTGCCAGTTGACCATGAAAGCGCATTCAGAAGGGAGCAGGTGCTTGCCACATCAGTTTTCCCTGACAGAAGCCTGATCTGCAGATCCCTTAGTTTATTTTAAGGATTTTTATTTTTCAACCTGTTCTATTCCATGCAGCTACACATCATACAAACACACCCTCAAGTGAAGCAATATGGATACACTTGTGTTCCATTGTCCTGGCCTTTCCTTCAGATACGCAAGTATGTCTCCATGTTCTTGCTGCTCCGCTTACACCTCCCCTAATCTTAAAGGAACAGTACTTCAGACTTCTCCTTTCCTCCTCGAAATAAATTCAACCACAAAAACAAAAGGTTGGGGTAGCAGGAGGGTGGTGAGACCTGTTGTGATCATTGGGCCTACACATTTACCTTAATTTTGAGCTCAACTGTGAGAAAGTTCATAAAGTGTGACAATAACCCGTAACAATAAATGTTGACAGGAAAAAGTGCGAAAAGCAGACAAAAACGAGATTAGGGCAAACCCAAAGGCCCCCTGCTAGAACTCAGGGAGCATGTTAAGATCATTCCTGGTAAGCGAGAAAAGTGGGAGATCAGAAATCAAACCAAAATTGGTGTGTCGAAAGTTAGACCTAATTGGTGAACAAAATAATGAGGGGGAGGCTATTCTGCCAGCCACTCCCTTTTTGGATTCTTAAAAAAAATAGAAAAGATTTTGGAGGGGAAGTTAGCTGAGATGGATGGACGGAGCTACCACAAAGCTGGCTGAGGGGAAGGGACGAGCATCACCATCATTGCTGCCAACTACACTCTCTCCTGGGACCCCAGATCTTCTTCATCCTGATCCTGAAAGATGCCCTGGCCAGAGAGAAGGAGACAGACGACACCACCACTTTCACGGGGCCCAGCTGAATCCCAATCACTCCCTGGGATATGACACATTGTTATTCCTCGCCCGCCTCCCCAAAGATTTTTTCTTCCCCACCTAATTTCTTCTCTTTCTTATCACTCTCCTTTTGCCTTCTGTTTAACAACAGTCTGGCTTGTCTGGTCAAGATTGTGTATTTTGTAGCACTGCTGTAAGCCTGTGACTATAAAGAGGCAGCTAAAAGCCATGCCTTAAATAGCCCAGTGCTGGTGCAGGCCTTGGAGTGGCTGATCAGACAATGTGCTGGGCCTGTGTTTCTCCAGCAGAGAGGTTGTGAGTGAGAGCCAACACCAGGGACAGAAGCTGCATTTTCTGTCTGTTCTGCTGTGTGGGCGGGGGGCGGGGGGTCTTAAAGGAAGTAGGATTGGACTTAACAACAGCAACATTCCCAGCCCTTCTCAACTAACTTCTCTTCCCTCACACAGGCCAGTTATTACCATCCTAGAGACACAAGATGGGTGAGGCAATATCTCAATCGACCTCGTCGTGCCAATATCCTGGGACAGACCTGACTACAACAACACTGCAAACATCTTAGAGGCCGTCAAACACGTTTTTTTCCCCCTTCTCCTTAAAACTCTCTTCAGCTAAAGGAAAAGAGAACACAAGGGATGGTGTTCAAATTAATTCCTTATTTAATACTTTCCATTTCAAATGCTTTAACTGCTTTTCTTTCTTTTCTGTATCTTTAACAACAGGTTAAAAGAATGTTTACTGATGTGTTTGTCATGGAACTAACCAGCTGACGTCTCGGTATACCAAACAGTTTAAAACTGTATAATGTTGGACAGCGACAGGGTCACATCTTTGACTCTTTGGGTCAACACATTCCATCTGTGTTAATACAACAGACCACTGATTGTTTTAACGTAGGCCGTAGAGTGTCAGAGAGCTAGAAATTTTGGCCACTGGTGACCAAGAGCTGCAAGGATCTATATCTATTTTAAAAAGTTCCCTGGAGATTGGATGGCTCATGGGATTATTAAACTGCAAAGGATTATTTGAAGTGGTGGATAACCCAGGTATATCGACCAAATGTGCCATGAGAATTAGAGTGAGACATTAAACAGAATTCACCCTCTGCTGGTCTCATGTTGCTACTTAATGGAGGCATTGTGCCACAGTAGGAATCCAGCTCCTGGGATGGAACTGACTAGAGCTGGGTGAAAAAATCTCACTGAGATTTTCACATGAAGAGTGGCTTTGAGTAATTTAACTTTTTTTAAAAAAATATATTCATATTTTTCAGTTTTCATAGAAAAAATTTTTTTTAGCTTTTCAACAAAAACTCAAATTTCCTTAAGAGAAATTTTTTTTGATGAAGGTTAAACATTTTAATGGGGGGAAAAAAAATCTTCAAACATTTCACTAACCGACCACCAAGTCATTGGTCTGTGAGAGCCATTTCCTGAGTGATACCGACGTAACCTGAAAGGAGAGTCTGCTTTATCGGGACTTTCCTAAACCATTTCACAATCTGATTAAGTGGTAGTATGGGGGAAAAGGTGACAAAACCATTGTAACTTACCTGAGTTTGTCACTTCTTCCTGACAAGTTAGTGAGACCTAATAGAGCCTCATAATTCTGCAGCCCATCTCTCTCTGTATTCAACAAGCTGACCAGCGGCCGGACCACCTCATACACCTAAGAGTAGGGAATATTGGATTGTCACTTTGGTTTCTGGATCTCTGTCCGTTTCCATTGGTTTATCACAAAAATACCTCAAGGGAAAATTACATTTACTTACCCTCTCTCCTGGGAATGCTATGTCTGGATTGGAAATAGCAGCAATTTTGGCTAGAGCATGAGAAGCCTTCACTTTGCCGACATCTGTGCCTTCTAGTGCTAGAGGTATCAGGGCCTATTATACACAGCAAAGAACGGAGGCTTATGAAAAGATTTACAGTATTGTCTTTATTTTACTCGAGTTTATTACAGAACAGCCTCCAGAAGAGTCAAGTTTTGTCCAAATAAACTCTGAATTGCAGAGCACATCGGGTCTCATGCTTCTGTGTTGTCAAATACCCACACACGAGCCCACAGACTACTTCAGTTGCTATCAACTACTATCATTGCTTCAATGGTGGCCTGCATGAGGCATGACTGAAGGGTCAGTGTTGCAGGAGTCCACTTCAAAGGACAACTTCTCTTGTGCAGTAGAACAGGATTCCTGGCTGATGCAGGAGCCAGCAGATATTAGAGGAAATCGTTCCTGAAGTGCCTGGTAGAGGCATCACCTTCTGGAGTGTATAGCACAGCACAGCATCAGCGAATGCCAACGTGCTCAATCTGTGATTGGACCCCATCAAGCATCGCTTTAGGAAATGTCATCTCTTAAGAGGACGCAAGAAAACAAAAGCCCCATCTCATCCAACAAATCTGCTAGTAGTGCACTAAATGAGGCAGCAGATATTTGAATCCTGGATCACTTCTCTTTGTTTGGGGACGATACGTATATATATATATATATATATATTTAAAATATTGGGGAAAGTGGCCTTCCTTTGAAGAAAGGCTGATCTTGCAAAAAACAACAGTTACTAACCTTTCCATAACTTTGTTTGTCAAGTTGTGTTGCACATGTGCATTCCACTGTAGGTGCACTCCAGTGGTACCTGTCAGGGTGGCCCGAGTGCCCTTTGCTGCTTTGCACACAGGCATAAAGGGCTGAGCTGCCCTGAAGCCCCTCAGTTCCTTCCTACTGGATAGTCTCAGAGAAGGGAAGGAGGGCAGGTTGTGAAATGGACATGTGCAACACATCTTGAACAGCAGTTACAGTTTTTTGAGTGCACGTGTCCCATTCCACTGTAGGTGACTCACAGGCAGTTCCATCTGGAGTTGGGTTTGGAGTCTGTTTGAACAGGGGCTGGAAGACCACTCATCCAAATTTAACATGGTCTCGAGATTGTTGAGAGATTGCCTCTTGCTACGCTGGTGCATGACATGATGACCAGTTGCCGCTTTGCAAATGTTCAATATGGACGTGCTAGTCAGAAAAGCCGCAGAGGTCACTGGGACCTAGTTGAATGACTGAACACTAGTTGGTGGCTTCATGGTAGCCAACTGGTTACACAATTGAATACAACTGCGTATCCACGACGAAATCCTTGGCATGGAAACAGGACTGCCCTTCATTCTGTCCACAAATGCAATGAAAAATTGAGAGGAAGACCTGAAAGGTTTAGTCCATTCCTGAGAAAACACTGAAGATCTACCATCCAAAGCATGTCATCTCTCCTTCCCTTTATTACCATGAGGTTTTGGGAAGAAGGTCGGTAAGAAAATTGCATACTTAATAGGAAAAATGGAGACCACTTTTGTAAGAAAACTTGGATGAGGACAAAGGTAGGCTTTGTCTGCATAAAAATCCATATATGGAGGATCAGATGTTAGAGCCCTCAACTCCCCCACTCTCCTGGATGATGTAATGGCTACTAAAAATGTTACCTTCATCAAAAGGTGCAACAGGGTAAGTCACTAGGACTCAAGGTGGTGCAGGGGACTCATCAGCTTCGTTAAGACTCGCTGAGGTTCCATGGTGGAATAGGGCTCTGTACCTGCAGGAACAGTCTGTCCAATCCCTTTAAAAATCTTATGGCCACCGGGTTGGAACAGACAGAACGGTTCTCCACATGTGGGTGCAATGCTGGTATAGCCCTCAGGTATATTCTGATAGGCTAATCGCCAGTCCTTGTTGTTTCAAGGACAGAAGAGAGTCCAGCATGTGCTGAATAGAAGCAAGAACAGGGAAAATCCCTTTCAGTTTGGACCAGATGGAAAATCTCTTCTATTTAGCCAGGCAAATACTTCCAGTTGGTCGTTTCCTATTATTCAGCAGCACAACTTGAACTTCTCTAGAGCAAGTCTCCTTTGCTGAAGTTCACTACAAAGCCTCCAGGCCACCAGGAGAAGGGCCAGAATATTGGGGTGGAGGAGGCAGCCGTGATTCTGTGTGTGAAGTGGAAGTGATGGGGGGGGGGAGGGCTCGTTAAGAGGTCCAAGAGCACCACTGGTGTAAGGAAAACTCCAACAGTTGTGCGCTGGAGCACAAGACACCTACAGTGGAACAGACACGTGCAATCATGCCAAGAAGAATTTAGTTTTCCTGCATGCTCAAGTTAAAAACCATAACCAGGAGGTCCACTTTCCCTTTTATCAAGGAGTTAAGGTTTCAGATCATTAGCAATGTGTATAATTAGTTTAGGCACCCCATGGCTCGTGTTACATGACGACAATTCCCCACATATGCAAACCCAGATGGCTTGGAGTGGCTGAACATTGCTAATTGTGAGCATCTGTTTCAGAATATTCTAAAGGTGTAATGATAATCAGTTACCTTTCCACCACCTTGAGCTACAATGGTACCACGGTCCTTGGGATCCTCACACAAGGCAAGGAATACTCTGCAAAAAAAACAGCATTGCTCAGTTAAACCGATCTGCAAAGAGACTCCATCCCACCTGCTCACCCTGGTATGATGCGAGTGGCTGATGTTCAGTGAATAGTACTAAATTCAGCAGGTATATTCACCAGTAATACCTAAGTTTTAATATAGTGCAATAACACTTAGGTTGGATATGAGGAAAACCTTTTTCACTAGGAGGGTGGTGAAACACTGGAATGATTTACCTAGGGAGGTGGTGGAATCTCCTTCCTTAGGAGTTTTTAAGGTCAGGTTTGATAAAGCCTTGGCTGGGATGATTTAGTTGGGGCTGGTCCTGCTTTGAGCAGGGGGTTGGACTAGATACCTCCTGTGGTCCCTTCGAACCCTGATGTTCTATGATTCTATCACCTAAATTAGAGAACGTAACAGCTTCGATCCTCTTCAATTCCTCCCCGTTCCATTAGATTTGTATAAAGTTTTGTAAGATTAGCAATTCAAACTGCAGCCTAGTGGTAGATCGGCAATTAGTTTCAGGACTAACATTTAGATGTTTGTAAAAAACCATTTTCCTCTGCTGCCACCTTTAGCTTTTATTAGCCGACCTCACTGGTGCGAATCCACAGCATGCAGTTTTCTTTTGACAGAATGTAAATTGCGCTTTGTGCGAAGAGCTTTTATGTGGCTCAATGGTTAATATATTTGCAACCAAACCAGTTTATTCTGTGACTTGGAAGTTTAAGCTGCTTCGGCTTTAAACTGAGCTGTAAAATGCAGTGGAGCCCCCACATTAGGTTTTCAGTGAAGGTTTTCTCGTGTAAGACCATCTACAGTAATTACCCAAAGAGCTGCCTCAGTGCTAGATATGCTGCTTCTGCACCTCAGTGTGTGTTTGAGTGAGGCAGGTATACCTGGCTAGCAGCTCCTTGGTCTGGTCCGTTAAGATGGCACTATCAGCCTTCACCATACAGGCCAGGGTTGAAATGACACCAGCTTTCAGCAGCCGTTTCACTCGCTTCAAAACAAAGTCCTTCTTGTCCTGAAAGGGGCATTAAAAAAGAATGAGCAGGGCTTCCATTAGCGTCTCTACAGCTACCACCCCACGTACTCAGGGCTTGTCTGCCCGAGCCGTTACTACGGAGAAAGCCGGACTGTGCTGTTTGGCCCCGCAGTACTGTCCTGTAGGGATGCTAGCGCTGCGCACTAAGAGTTCTGCAGTATGCAGCAACTACTCTGTTTCTAACGGAAGTACAGCGCTGCTCTCGCTAGAGCTTTGACTGACCGGCACCCATGTCCACACGGGACGTTACTGTGGGGACAAGCTGCTGTGGTGGACATTCGTGCCCCGGCTTGCTGCCTGGTAAGATCCCATTTCCTCAGGTAGGCAGGCAGCCGGACTCTAATGGACTGGGACTCAGGAGACCTTGTTGCAGGTCCCATCTCTTCCACTGACCTGCCTCATGACCTAGGGCAAATCGCTTTCCTGTGCCTCAGTTTTCCCCACCCTTTGTTTTATGTGTTTAGCTTGTAAATTCTTCAGGACAAGAACTGACTTTATGGATGTACAGCCTCTAGCACAGTGGGGGTCCAGTCTCATTTGAGGCCTTGGGGCATCTCTATAATGAAAAAAGCACTGCTTAAACTTTAAATATTCTGTATCTTCCTTTAGTCCCCGGGACATACAGCTCAACATGTAAAAACCTGAACTGCAGGAGATGGGCAACGTCACTATGTGGAGTCCATAGCTAAGCCTTCCCTTGAAGCAGCTAGGGATACAGCACTTCTCAGAAGGGCTGTTTTGGGGTTCTGGAATCCCCACCATCTGATGAAAAGTATAGGGGGTCGGTGGTCCTGGCTACAACAAACCTACCTTGGGGTGCTCCTCAGGCACATGCTGTTTGGAAAACTGCGCCAGCTGCACAAGCTCTGGGACCAGTTCTTTGACATCATAACTGTTGGTACAGTTCACCAGCGTGGAAGCCACAGAGTACAGGATAGTCTTGTCACTTGTCTACATGAAAAATGGAAACATTGAACTGGATTGGGATGTTGAGGGAACCACTGGTAGTGTGGCGTAGCGACTGGAGAAAAGTGTGGTATTTAGGACTCTGTTTAGGATTCTGTTCTGGGTTTTATAGTGCAGCTTTGGGCAAGTTACTTGACATCTTTGAACTTCATTATCACCATGTTAAGGATGTATAGATATAAGCTATGCCGCTAGAGGTAAGTGACACACGGAGCACTCCAAAGGAAGATACTGTTCAGCTGGTGGATGACTGTTATCAGCCTGGTGAGACATTAAGAGGCATCATATCAATTTGTGAATGATGGTAATAAACACCCCCTCACTTTGTCACCTTCAAGGTTGCCCATCAAGATTATCAACCCAAGCAATGTTTGCAAGGCTGGAGGCAGAAGATGGCATTATTTTAGCTTGGCAAGGGGCTGTGGAGAGGAGACTGTACCTTCGCTAATTCAAACATGGCTTCCAGGGCTGGCTTATCTTCCACAAAGTCATCTTTCACATCTGCATCCAGGGTTAGGTATGCCAGACCTTCCACAGCCCACTTCCTGGTGCGGATGTCAATGCTGGTGTTGCACAGCCACCTGAACGAGACAAAATCTCCATGAGAACAGATTTACAAGAGACGAAGAGGCAAAACCCCTAAGAGTGCTGGGGAACTGTGCTTTATTTTTAATGGCATCTTCAGACCCCATACAGTAGACTCCGGAAACCATAGATCCTAATGGTGAAAGTTATCTTTGGATACCAAGTTCCTCTAGGGAAGCTGGGTGATGGTGGTGTACTTATGCGTTTTATAAGAGAGACCTTTAATATATTTTACCTTTTAGACAATAGAATTATTTTCTTTGGTTTCTTAGCTGGTGAGTGAGTAACCAGATGGATTTTGATGCTAGCAAAAGTGAACTAAGGACGGGCAAACAGAAAATGAGGTGTAAGAGTTCTAGGCATGGATACCTAAATGTTTCCAGAAATGCTAGAAACCTCTGTTCAGTATCATCTAGATGTTATCAGTGACTCCGTGTTAGACAACTTTTTAGTCAACTGAGGGAAAGTACTATGTATCTGAGGACCTCTCCAATAGAGAGGGTACTGAAAAATATTTTGGAAAGAAAGGAGTGGAACACAAGTAACAGGTGAAGAATTCCAAGTGCACCTTTCAGTTCTGCTTACTTTCGACACTGTTTTGCCAGCTTTTCTGTGGATCCCTCAGCAAATTGTCGCAGGCCATAGTCAGTGCCTCCGGCTGATCCCAGCTTGCAAAGACCCTGAGAAAGAGATTGAAAGGACACTATGTAGCTTGATACAGGAATACGTAACATTCTCAGAAGTCCAGCTGAAATTTAAGAGAATGGTAATGAATTGTCTTCCACATAAACTGATACAGATTACAGTAAAGTTCTGTATTGCTTTAAGCAGGTTTTCCATTTATATTTTTGAAGCCCTGACTCCATTCACTCTCTATTATATGAATGAAAATACTTTAGTCCCCACGCACAAGCCCTGAAAGAAATTTGACACAGTGGTTCAACTTTATATAGTAGTCACTGCTATTCCTCATGGAGAGGAATCCAAGATGGCAGACACAAGGAGAATGAGAATCTTGTTGCATTACAAAGCTTGTTCTCTGCTGAGACCTGCAAGCTGCCATGCCCTCTGCCTTCCCCACACTCTTTAGAGGAGGAACGCGAGTGCAAGCTCTTATGGATAGTACCCTGGCTGAGCAGCAGATGCTACTACTTTGCAGGATTGCAAACTAAGCTTGAATCTAGAGGCAGAGTTCTTCCTAGAACAGGATGATGAAGTGTTGGCAGGTAGCAGAGCAGGCTGAGGGCTGAAAACTTACCACTAGAGCTCGAATTTTGATCTTCTCATTCTTTGTCTTCTTATAGACTTCCTTCAGCAGCGTCACTCCATTGGTGATGATGAAGGTGGCCCGGCTCAGCTTGGTGGAAGCATGGATGAGGGCCTCCACAGCCACCAGTTGGTCAATCTCTCTTTCAGAGCCACACAAAGCCACCATCATCTCCATGACACCCGTCATGCCCAGCAACTTGTTGCCCAAGTCAAAAGGCCCTTGCATGATCCCAGACACTGTCTGGACGGCATGGAGAGTCTTATCCATGTCCTGAGGGTCAACCTTGCTCCTGTAGGGGGCAGGAAAAAAAATCAGCAGGGGGCAGGATTAGAGGGAGAGAATGAAGTGTTATTGTCAGAACCTCTGGTGCGTTACCAGTCTCTTTCCTTGAGGGCCACGCATTGTGGCCACCATCCTCTATCAAACAGCGCTCCATTTCCAAACTGAAGTTTAGTCCAGCACATTTTATCATGACAACCAACTCTGAACATCCCCTTCTTTTTATCCACAAGATAGGAACAGTGCTGGAAAAAGCAACGCAAGTTTTCCACAATACCCTACTTATGAGTAGAGGAACTTCCTCTCAACTATGGAGATGGAACTACCTTCTAACGCCCTTACCTGAAAAGATAAAGGGAGTCCTTTTCTTTGAAGTAACTGCCAGACTTATCTGGATGACGTGGACACAGGTTCACTCAGAACAGAAATTAAACTGACATTGCGGCCCAGTGGAGGAAAGCACCAGACCGGGAGTCAACCCCGGGTTTCTATTTCCAGCTCTACCCTTGACTTGTGTGACCCTTAGTGAGGCACTTCATCTCCCTGTATCTCCATTCATCCATCTGTGGATTAAAAACTCTAAGCCACCATGCAAGCGCTTGCAGAAGTCTGGGTGAAAAGCACTTTATAAGTACAAGGTGCGGATTCCGTCACTCAGAAGAGGGCCTGCGTTCAGTCACTGATGACTGTGCCGTGGCTTGTAGGCTAGATTTCAATGGCAGACTGAAGAGGAGAGGCTCAGTGTTTCCATTATCAATCTGTTGAACCATTCAGTGCGTAATGACGCAGTGTAACCTCCCTTTGAGCCAGAGAGGGAGAGACCACTTTCTCCACCCAGCTGGGTGGAGTCTGGCCAACTGTCATAAAGAGACAGTAAAGGGTTAAGAAGTTCACCTAGCCTAGCTGACACCTGACCAGAGGAACCAATGTGGGGACAAGATTTTTCAAGAGGAAGGAGGGAAGTTTTTCCTTTGTTCTGTTCATTAAGTTCTGTGCTGGAGTAAAAAGATTCAGGAATCAACCAAGGTAGTGAGTATTAGAGAAGAAATCAATTAGCTTATGTTTATTTCCTTTTGTGACTTCGTTTTGCATAAGAGGGGGAATTAAATTGGGTTTTTCTTTTGTTTAACTAAGATTTTTGCCCAGAGGAAATCCTCTGTGTTTTTGAATCTGTTGTCTGTGAGCATAGCTGGCATGCTGATCTCACAGAGGTATTCCCTTTCACTCTTTTTCTTTAATTAAAAGTCTTATTTAAAACCGGATTGATTTTTCCTTGTTTTAAGATCCACGGGGTTTGGATCGGTGTTCACCAGGAAATTGGTAGAAAAGTCTCTCAAGGCTAACCAGGGAAGGGTTATGGAGTACTTGAGAGGGAGATATTTTGGGGGGAAGACAGAGTTCCCAAATGACTCAAACGGTTGTTTAAATGATTTGGTGCTGGCAGCATACTGATCTAAGCTGGTAATTAAGCTTTTGGGTTCTCATGCAGGTCCCCACATCTGTACCCTAAAGTTCAGAGTGGGAGGTGAAACCTATGACACCAGCTCCAGCCCTCCCACCGGAAGTTGAGAGATGGGGCAGGAAGTACAAAAGGCAGAGCCCTTAGCCCAGTAGAGGTCGAGCCAGGGAAGGAGACGGACACGTCCTGCTTGCTGCCGCCCACTGAGCCTGCTGCCGAGCCAGGCGGCGGCCTTGACCTGGGGAGGCCCGAGGCCAAGGAGGAGCTGAAGCTGGTAGGACTGCTGGTGGCTGAATACCCTGCCAAACCGGAGACCATTGAGCCAGATCTGGAACTTGGGTAGGAAGTAGCCCAGAGGTTTAGTTGATGGCGTCGTGGCTTAACAGCCAGTCAGCGTGTTGGTGGAGGATCCCTGCTGACCCGGCAGTGGGACACCTCGTTACTGTTAGGGCCCTGGCCTGGAACGTAGGGCAGTTGGGCAGGCCTGCATTCCCCTTCCCCTGCCACCCCATGGCTGCTTCCCTGCCTAAGGATTAGCGCTATAGAGTGTACTGGCTCTACCCTGCCCAGGGCCTCTTGACCGTTGGCAATTAACCCTGTTACAAAGGCCGGGATGCTGCACCTGGTGACGTAGTTTGGTCTCCTTGCGAGCCACAGGAGGAGGCACGACTGCGCCCTCACTACCTAGTGCTTTTTTGGTTGCCTCCTCCCTTGACAAGCTCTAGCCTGCAAAGAGCTTTTTAACTACGGTGGAGGACACAGGGCCCATTTTATTTTGGCCCAGTCCCCACTGCTAAGAATCTGAAAGCATTACACAGCATCTGATCCAATCCCAGGTCCTTGAGAACTCTACTCTGCGTTTCTGGGTGTCCGTCCCCATGAAGTGCTCCATCCCCACCCTGACTCACTTGATGTACTCTTCACAGATCTCTCTGAAGTTATCTCGCTCGGGATCACATCGCAGGTCATCATACAGCTTGTTCAGGAGAATGGAAGCGATCATCCGGGTGTTCTCCGTTAAGGGCAGGCAGTTGGGCAGCTCAGGAACCTGGCCTACAACTTTCAATATCTTTTTTAGACCTGGGACACAGAATTAATAGGGCCTTTAGAGAGGACAGGCATGTACCACATTTATGGACTGTGCAGCGGACGTTCTCCTACAGCAAACTGTACAGATTGCAATATTTTCAGACATCTGGCCTATAAACTAACTTAACACAATCTTGTTAACCCTTAGACAAACATGTAAACAATTGATTTACTGATGCAAGTAAGGACTCTACCCATGACAACAAAGTTTGCAGAATTGAGCTGTTAAACAGCAGTCATAAAATTATGGGCAAAATAACTATCTTCTTCACAGTACTTGTTCATCAACTGGATCTGTCCTTTATTTAAAGAGACACACAAAACCTGCTGATTTTAGTGGCATGAAGGCCTTGCAATGAGGAAGAGGGACTTTGAAATGCTAGAGGAGATTCTGGATTAAATTTTCATAAAGAAATCTTTGTTAAAAGACGGTGTTAGGGTTAAGGTGTTTCAGTGGAGCTCAGCTCAACCTCCCAAAAACAGGATTTAAAAAAAAAAAAAAACTACAAGAAGTTCTTCCTTTTTGAATAATATCCAGAGTTTGGAGTCTCACCACGTCAGATTACTTTTCTAGATGGGGATTGTTTTAAGTGTCCCTAAGAGAGGACGGCTTGGGAAGTTTTGCTGCACGTGACACGCGTTCAAGTCTAAGTGTGGGGAAAGGGCATTCACCACTGTCAATGACGAAGATGGTTTTAGAGTTGTTGTGGATTCTCAGATCCTTTCTTGGTATGTTCTTGCTGAGCAGGTTGAGAGCCTGGTCCCGACCTTGCCCAGACACCTTCTTACTGACCAGCATGTCCAGCAGGTGCACTGTGATCATCTTCAAATCCTTGTTCGTGTCTGCACAAAAGACAAGGCAGCAGCAGGCTAAAAGAAGCAGCACTTTGAAGGCAGATTACCCTACTGAATACCACTTATGAATGGTTATTTTACTAGAATGTACATGGGGCTGTGGCCTAGTCAACGTGTCAATTTCATACAAGTACAGAAAAGCATTATGATTGCTCATTCTAATTATGGTTCAGGGGTCTGAAGGTCTTCTGAATAAGGGTGTTTTTAACCGTGCTTGTTGCTGGATATTATGTAGCCTAGACCCCTGGCCTCAGTGTTTGCAAATCCACCCGCAGGCAACTAAAAGCAGAATTTGCAGGATCTACTGTTCAGTGCAATGGGAATCTGAGATCTCTTCACATCTCTGTCATCATTCAGTGGTTACATAGAATTAATTACCCAGCACCAGAGCTGCTTCTTTCCCATGTTGCTCTCTCTCTCCCTCTCCTGATAAGGAGTCTGTAATGACTTGTAGGAGATTGCAAACAGCCATAGAGATTTCTTCGTTATCCACAGCCATCCACATACAAATTTTGTCAATTCCCAGGAGGTGAAGGATTGCTGTGGCCTGCCCAGATGAAAGATAAGATTCAGTGTTATAGTTCATATTATCTAGATAGAGCAATTTACATTTCACTCATTAAAATGTAACATTTGGCATAGGCAATGAAATAACAGGACTATATTGAATTTGTCCAGTACAGCACAGGGAGTGGTTTTGTATTTCATGACAACGGCCATGAGTCAGACCAAAGGTCCATCTAGCCCAGTATCCTGTCTTCCAACAGTGGCCAATGCCAGGTGCCCCAGAGGGAATGAACAGAACAGGTCATCAAGTGATCCATCCCCTGTCACCCATTCTCAGCTTCTGGCAAACAGAGGCTAGGGACACCATCTCTGCCCATCCTGGCTAATAACCATTGATGGACCTATCCTCCATGAATTTATCTAGTTCCTTTTTGAACTCTGTTATAGTCTTGGCCTTCATAACATCCTCTGGCAAGGAGTTCCACAGACTGACTTGTGCAGTGTATGAAGAAATACTTCCTTTTGTTTGTTTTAAACCTGCTGCCTATTAATTTCATTTGGTGACCCCTAGTTCTTGTGTTATGAGAAGGAGTAAATAACACTTCCTTATTCACTTTCTCCACACCAGTCATGATTTTAGACCTCTATCATATCCCCCCACCCCATATTCATCTCTCTTCCAAGATGAAAAGTCCCAATCTCATTAATCTCTCCTCATACAGAAGCCGTTCCATAATCCTAATAATTTTTGTTGCCCTTTTCTGAACCTTTTCCAATTCCAGTATATCTTTTTTAAGATGTGGGGGGGGACCACATCTGCATGCAGTATTCAAGATGGGGGCATACCATGGATTTATATAGAGTCAATATATTTTCTGTCTTCTCTCTCCCTGTTTTAATGATTCCCAACATTCTGTTCACTTTGACTGCCGCTACACATTGAGCAGATGTTTACAGAGAACTATATACAATGACTCCAAGATCTCTTTTGAGTGGTAACAGCTAATTTAGACCCCACTATTTTGTATTATATATTTTATTATGTATTATTTTTATATTTTTACTTCCTGACTCACATTTGCATTTATAGGAGCAGTTTCTGTCCTACTAAGATCCTGATGGGGAGACTAGAGAGGGCAGTTTCCAGCCATTGGCTAGAAGGGAGGACTTAATCATCTGTATTTTATAATTGCAGTTTTCCCAGGGAGACTTTCACATGCCCAGCACAATGGGGCCCTGCTCGGTGACGACGAAGCATCCTCAGTGCTACAAGAATACAAATAAATAACAATGCTACTACAGTGGTGGCTCAGTAATCAGTCAGGTATTGTTTAGGGCAGTAAACATTACAGCCTGCACATAGATCTAGATGGTGGATGGACTCAGTGAAACGGTGTACAGTGACTAGGGTGACCAGAGGGTAAGTGTGAAAAATTGGGACAAGGAGTGTGGGGGGTAATAGATGCCTATATAAGAAAAAGCCCCCAAAATCAGGACTGTCCCTATAAAGTCAGGATATCTGGTCACCCTAACAGTGACCTGTGTGACAGATGAAAGCCCTCGGAAGCACAGCTGCTTCAAAAGATGTGCCTGTGACTTCTGGCACTGGGAACATTCATAACATTTTCTATTGGTAACTGATCTGTATCTTTGTGGGATAGGGACAGTATTCTGGCTCCATGGGGTACCATTACAGAGCTTCCTACAGGAATTAAAAATCAGTGAGGGGTGATTATTGCGAATCCTAGGATAGATAACTCCAGAGAAGCACCATGCCTTGGGGTGAATGGCATATATGGTTCAGAGCGGGTCAAGAGGCCCAGTGGGCAAAGAAAGAGCTTTTGATACTGAACCGACTGAGTGACCTGCCTTTGAGCCTCAGTTTGACCTGAGACAAACAGAGGGGGTCAAAGCCTGCTAAGAGGATTTGGAAGATTGGAACCTGCCTCTATGTAGGACCATCTGTTTTTATAGAATGTTTTCTTTGTCATCCTTTAGTCCTAAATAAAATGTCCTGAGCTCAGCGAAAGCTGACTGGCCACTGGTAGGTAGTACTGTCATAGAATCATAGAATATCAGGGTTGGAAGGGACCTCAGGAGGTCATCTAGTCCAACCCCCTGCTCAAAGCAGGACCAATATCTACCAAATCATCTCAGCCAGGGCTTTGTCAGGCCTGCACCTGTCTCCAGTGATGTGTGTATCCCCATGTGCAGCCACATAAGTATGGTCTCAATCTCTCAGCTGCTTATTCCTTCTATGATGGAGTACGGAGTATTAACCTGGTAAGGTTGCATGGGAGTTTTACTAGTTTACTGTCTTCTGCTAACACGGGTGTTGCCTCCGTTTCCCTGGGGTGCTGCACGAGTACTAGATGGGGATGGGAAATAAGGTGTGACTTCACTGAGGGATGATACTTGATGGCTAGCATGTAAGTGATGGCAGCTGCCCTTCGTAACCTGAGCCCAGGAGGGGGTTGGGGCCAGGTGACATCTTTTGTCTGGGAAACTGGACAAAGGCTGGGGGAGGAGCTGGGAAGGGGTTTCAGTTTGGAGCTGGCTGGGGAAGATGGATGGAGACCCAGAACCCGAGTCTGGGCTCCCCACCCCCTCAAGAAGGCCTGACTGAGGGGGTTCTGTTTTCTGTACCTACAAGCCCTGCTTGGGACTGTGTTCTTGTCATCTAATAAACCTTCTGTTTTATTGGCTGGCTGAGAGTCACAGTGAATTGCAGGAAGTGTCAGGATGCAGGGCCCTCACTCCCCCACGCTCCATGACACCTTTCAAAATTGAAGTATTACTGCTTACCAGTACAGAGTCTGGACTGTCATGAGTCTAAGAGGGCTACTTTATGAGTCATTTGAGGACCACAATACTCACTAGGGTGGGTTAACTTAAAAGGTGGCTCATGGCCCATCAAAACTTTAGGGCTTTTCTAGATACCTTCATCTTCCTCCTCCAGCCTCTGACTTCACCTAATGAAAGTCTTGGCTAATCACCTCCCATCATTCTCATAAAGACCATGTATCTCACTGCTCCATCAAGTCACCTCACACCCCTTGCTTGGCAAGGAGTCCAGAATATTGGCTTAACCCACCTTTGGTCACTGCCGCCTCCTACAGGATTGTGGCTGTACATACACCTCATTTCACAAGGGCTGGTGTTAAACCAGCCTCCGTTACGTGCTGAAGGATATCTTTGAACCTGAAGTCCAAGAACAGCATCACAGGTTCAGCCTGTCAAGTTTGCACACTATAAAGGGTGACTTTCACCTTCTGGCTTCTCTGTATTTCATTCACTGCAAGGTTCGCTTTTTATTTCTCTTTTAGAAACAGACTTGGTTCCCCGAACAGCCAGATCATAGGAGTTCAAAATATATTTTTCTTGTCCTTCTAGTAAGAGGAGATTGATATGCATGTAAGAATGGCCATTCTGAAATAGCAAGAAGCAGGTTCCTTTGAGTCCCCCAGTTATAGTGAGAGACTGAGAAAGGATTTGAGCCACATGACTTACCCTTGCCTTGTGTCCAGTGCACATGCCTGAAAGGGTCCTTATGGCCGCTAGGATCATGTCTGGATTTTTGGTTTCTATCAGCTGCAGCAGCAGCTTTACCCCATTGTTCTGGAATATCCTCTCAGCTCCTGCTTCCTCCCGCCCCAGAACAATGAGATTGTTTGCAGCCTGGGTAAAAAGAGGTGTAAGAAGTCAGAGGGTCAGTAATCAAGGAGTGATATCAATGGCTGTTCATTGGCCTCTATGAAATGATTGTCTCAATCCACATCCTAGCAAATTAGTTGCATTCAGAAGGAGACTTTGATGCACAAAGGGAGTGATTTAGGGTATGTCTACATTGCACTTCTTTCAGCGGCTGCAATGTACACATCCACGTAGACCCCCTGCCACAGAGATACACAGCTATGTAGATGGAGAGGCACAGCTTTGACCAGCAAAGATGCCTGAAGGACACAAAGTGCGTACTCAGGTACCTATCCCACACAGCTCTCTTCTCACCCAAGCCATGCCTACTGTTTTTAGCAGTGTAGCGTGTCCCACTGCCTCCTTGCTCCTGGAGTCCTTCCCCGTGCTTCTCGCTGCAGCGTGTAGCTACACGTACACTAAACGCCACTGCCAGCGGCGTGTAGTGTAGACGTAGCCATAGAGGGATGGAGAGAAAACAGGTATGGCAAAACAGGTATGGCAATATAGGTTGGCTAAGTGAGGTTTCAGAAACTTTAACAGTTTGCAAATATTTGAAGGCTTAGCACCAAGACTGAAAAGGAATCATGTGTGGTGGTGTAAGGGGGGACAGCTAGGCATAATGAAGGGAAAGACATTTCCTGACAGCAAGATCTGTTAAGCCAGTGGTTCTCAACCAGGGGTACATGTACCCCTGGGGGCATGCAGAGGAATTCCAGGGGGTACCTCAACTCATCTAGAGATTTGCCTAGTTTTACAACAGGCTACATAAAAAGCACCAGCGGCGTCAGTACAAACTAGAATTTCATACAACGACTTGTTTATACTGCTCAATAGACTATACACTGAAATGTAAGGACAATATTTATATTCCAGTTGATTTATTTTATAATTGCATGGTAAAAAGGAGAGAGTCAGCAGTTTGTCAGTAAGAGTGCACTGGATTTTTATGTCCGAGTTTGTAAACAAGTAGTTTTTAAGGGAGGTGAAACTTGGGGGAAACACAAGGCAAATCAGACTCCTGAAAGGGATACAGTCGTCTGGAAAGGTTGGGAGCCACGGTGTTAGGCTGTGGAATAATGTCCCACGGGAAGTGGAGGGAGCGTGCTCTTTGGGTGACATACAACTAAACTGAGCAAATAGCTGTCCTGCAGGTGGAGCTGGGGTCCTTCCCTTTGAACATTGGGAAACGTTTCGGGGAGGAGGGAGTGGCAGGAAGAGGGGGGAAAAGGGATGGGCAGTTAGATATGGGCCTATGCTGCAGATACCAGATCTGGTTTTGACTTGAGTTTGTGATCTGGGAGCTTTGCTGACATTCCAACGGCTTTGTGGGGCTCCCCGCCTGAGCATGTCAGTTCTCTGCTGTCTCACTGAGTTCAGTTCCTCCCTTTCCCCCTTCTATTTGTTCATGTATCTGGAGTCCTGTGAATGGCTGGGGAGGGCAAGGATGACTTTTGCTCCTGACTGTGGGCTTTGAAGTCTGACAAAGTTAGTATCAGTAATCTCCCCGGCTGCCTTTTAAGTCTCACCTTCTCTCGCTTCTCTTTCTCACTGTTCCCATCCAGGAGGATTTCAAACATGTTCTGCACTCTGGCATCGGTGGAGAACTGAATGTGCAGCTGTAGAGGGATGAAAGAACGTCACGTGTTAGGCACAAGGGCAGAACCCCGAGGCGGAGTTCTCTTCTTTGTGTTTAGGCTGCACACATCTCTCTCAAACTGCAATCATTTTAAATGGCCTGTTAAATCAGCGTCAACTGCACACGGGCTTTGGGTTTTGACTTTTGAAATGTGTCTCTTTCCACCTCTGCAGCTCAAGAATAGAGCCAGAGATTCAGCCCATAAGCTGTTCTCTCTGTGTGGAGTACAGGCCGGTGAACACACTGCATGTCATCTTCCAGCCCTCCGAGTGACATTTGCCAGCTACTCTCAGCGGATACGCTTCCTCTGGAGTACAGTGGCATGTCTTCAGCATCAGTACACCTGGATGCAAAGCTCTGTGTGCACCACCCAAGCATTTGGTGCTGCTGCAAAGGCATTTACCTTTTCCTGAATTTTGGCTCCCAGACGCCTCAGGGTCTCCTGGAAATTTTTGTTGTGGGGCTCAATGGTGGCACATCTCTGGACGTCTTTGAAGGCTTGGTCCAACTTCCCCAGGCTCTCCAGAGCCTGGCTGCGCCGGTACAGGGCCTTAATATCTGAAGCATTGATGTCAATCGCTAGAAAAGTGATCAAATACAAAAACGCATTAACATTTGCTTCAAAGTCCAGCCCCATACAGAGGATTCACAAAGACAATAACAATGAAGGTACATGGCACTTTCCCAGGGCTCAGTTACCCTGTTTCTTCAATAAACCTCTATCTTATCTGATAGCTGACACAGTCAAATGCAATCTGTATATCTGTTTCTGAAAGAGCAGCGACTTAAAGTCATTGGTTCCGTAAGATGCCTGGTGGGTTTTTGCCCACATGTTCAGGGTCTAACTGATTGCCAGATTTGGGGTCAGGAAGGAATTTCCACCCCCGGTCAGATTGGCAGAGACTCTGGGTTTTTTTTGCCTTCCTCTGCAGCCTGGGGCACAGCTCACTTGCTGATTTAAACTAGTGTAAATGGTTGATTTTCTGTAACTCAAAGTCTTTAAACCATGATCTGAGAACTTCAGTACCCCAGCCAGAGGTTCGGGGTCTATTTCAGGAGTGGGTGGGCGAGGCTCTGTGGCTGCAACATGCAAAAGGATCATGATGGTCCCTTCTGACTTTAAAGCCTATGAATCTATGTTGTCAGTGTGGAACCCACTTTAGGTGACTGACAACCGCGTCCCACCTGGAAGGTGGGGTTGAGTCATCCTGACTGATCTAACCTACCTGGGATGGTAATACTGCTCTCTTGAACATGGCATCTGACCTTGTAGCCCGTTCCAGGGCACAGTGCTTAACGAACATCAAGGAGTTACTTCCCAGAACTCCCTTACAGATTTCCAATTTGGCATGTTCCTGAAGCTGGCAGATGAGATAGTGTGTGCTCTGGTGGAGTGAGCGGTCCGTTGGCCATTTGGTAGCTGATTGATAGGCACTGCGTGATCCATTTTGATATCCTCTGGGAGGAGAGGGCCACGAAGAGATGAGAAGACAGTTTGAAGGGCTTTAACATACCAATATTTAACACTGTAATAAGATCCCTGAACGTCCCGAGTGTGAAGTTTCTTCCCCCCAAGCGCAGAATGGTTTTTTGGGAGACTACAGATAAGGTAGGAGACTGTGCAAATGGAACACCAAGACCACGTTAGGCTTAAGCCTCAGAGGAGGTCTCAAAACTCTGTTACACAAGGCGGTTCAACCATGAGAGCTCGGCTTCACTGACCCTTCTAACCAACGTGATTTCAGCTAAGAGGAGTCTTGAGGGAAAGATGGTATAAAGACCATCCCAAAAGCACCTCTTACAAGAACGACATTGAGATCCCAGGCAGGAGAGGGTTCTCGGAAGGATGGGTCAGTATGCAACAACCCCTTCAAGGATCTTTATAACATGGGAAGAGGCAGCACCAGGTTCCATACTGACATTGCTGGTACTGGAGTGGTCGTCAGTGCCAAGTCTTTATTTGAGTAGGGGCACTCATAGGGGATGACTTTACAGGGACCTGATCAGAGGTCAATCGTCTCTCATCTGGGTCTGAGGTAGCCTGCATGCATTTGTCCATCAGATGAAACTCAAGGCAAGTGTCCCAATAATCCCATGTCCATGGAGAGACTGTTCAGAGAACAGAATCCCAGTCTGGAATATGGCCCAGTGGTTAGGAGATTAGCCTAGGATTTGAGACCTGGATTCCATTCCCTGCTGTGCCACAGACTCCCTGTGTGACCTTAGGCAAGTTACTTAGTCTCTTTGTGCCTCAGTTCCCCGTCTGTGAAACGGGCATGACAATCTAGCCCAGGCTCATAGGGCAGTTGTGAGGATAAATACCTGAAGATAGTGAGCTGCTCAAGTATTATGGTGATGGGCACTTTGTAAGTACCCAGGTTAGCTAGACTCACAATAAAAAGCAAGAAAGACAACAGTTGTGGGAGTCAATGAAAGAGATAAAGCCATTGCAAGATAGGCAAGGCTTAGAGCCTGCAGGCTTGGAGTCTGCCATTAGGCACCAAGCGAAACAAAAGGTTTAGTGATTCTGAATTAAAAGGAGAAAAATAATAAGGGTGGAGAAAATGGATTCCAATCTGACTCAGAATCAGGGGGAAAAGGGCTAAGAGATAGTGGGTCAAACATCACTAATTCTGTCTCACTGTCACGGGTGGAAAGAGGGAACAGAGGGACAGTAGTAGTTACCATGCCCTTGGATTTGGGGGGTGGGGAGCCAGAAGGACATACATGGCACAGATGTAGCCCAGTGGACACTGCTAGTCAAAAGATTCAGCTCTTGTGTGCGTGAGGCTCACATGTACCTAGAGTGGGATCCACACTGACACCTGAACATGGATTTTTGTCTAGGGAAAAGATTTTTTCCCCCTATTTCACTGAATGGATTTGCCAAAGTAAAAAAATAACATCCATTTTGAGTCACACCAATGGTCAATCAAGCCCAGTATCCTGTCTTCTAACAGTGGGCAATGCCAGGTGCTTCAGAGGGAATGAACAGAACAGACAATCATTGAGTGATCCATCCCCTGTCATCCAGTCCCAGCTTCTGGTGGTCAGAGATTAGGGATACCCAGATCATGGGGTTTCACTCCTTACCATCTTGGCTAATACCCATTGATGGATCTATCCTCCATGAACTTATCTAGTTCTTTTTGAACCCCAGTATAGTTTTGGCCTTCACAACATCCCCTGGCAATGAGTTCCACAGGTTGGCTGAACGTTGCGTGAAGTAGTAGTTCCTTTTCCGACTCCTTGTCGCTTTTTACAGATCCAGACTAACAAGGCTACCCCTCTGATACTAGTTCCTTTTGTTTGTTTTAAACTTGCTGCCTATTAATTTCATCCGGTGATCCCTGGTTCCAGTTTATTTGAGGGAGTAAACACCACTTCCCTATTCACTTTCTCTAACACCATTCATGATTTTGTAGACCTCTATCAGAACATCTCCTTAGTAGTCCAAGCTGAAAAGCCCCAGTCTTTTCAATCTCTCATCATATAGAACCTGTTCCAGACCCCTAATAATTTCTATTGCCCTTCTCTGTACCTTTTCCAATTCTAATATATCTTTTTTCAAATGGGGTGACCAGAACTTCACACAGTATTCAAGATGGGGGCGCACTATGGATTTATATAGTGGCATTATGATATTTACTGTCTTATTATTGATCCCTTTCCTAATGAGAGTGCCTTCACTGACATTTTTAATTTTCAATTTTTAAGGACACACTTACCCGGGTAGAACACTTTCATCTCCCTTTAAGCGCAATGGACATGTAGAGAGGATACCTTTAGTCCTGTTCCCCAGCACACCCCATTCTATGAGCACATGGAACAGTGATGCTCTTATTTCATTGTAAAGCTAAGAGGATGAACTTTATATGAACTAGTATAGAATCCTGGTATTTAACATTCCAAGCAACACAATTTTATAGCTGATTTCTTGCACTATACAAAACAGTAACGCTACATGAGTACAATAGATAGTAGTTAGTTATGGGATACCTTTTTTGTATTTACCTGTTCATTTACGCAAAACCTAACACCAAGCAAATAATTAAATCAGTTAAACTCACACTTAAAAATAAAAAAGTTTAAGGAGGACACAACCAGATCTGAGAACAAACTAGATGGAGGAGCAAGTGCATGTAGTAACCCTCAGATCCTACGTTTTAGAGTTCTCTTTCTGCTTACCTCTAGAAGCGTCTGATGCTGCTTGGGCATAGCTCTCCTGTTGATTCAGAGGGAAGAGAGATTTATTAGCTGTAAAGATGGGCAGTAGACACCCTTTCCTTACTGGTCTAGAATCATAGAAACGTAGGGCTGAGAGAGGTTGTCACATAAGACACATTGTACAGCTTCCAGTACAATCACTGAGCAATGGAGGAGCTCCAAAGAGCTGGTTCTGCATCATTTCAGGTTTTTCTCCTGGCTATGTCAGTAGCGAAGATGATCAGGCAATCGGCAGGCTTGTGTATGATGGTCTTTTGTAGAAATCGTCATAGCAGGTCACCATAAACCAGCCTAGCGTGAGTTGGACTCCTTTGATGTGTGTGTTAACAACATGTTGTGGATAAGCAGGCTCCCAAGTTCATATACTGCAGAGACAAGTCTATATAAAACTTACACAGAGGAATGAGGGTCAAGAATTCAGGTCCCTCTGCTACCAAAAACATCTATTGTTTGGGCTAAAGATCTCCCTTAACTGGTAAGCAGCACGGGGCCCTTCTCTAGAGGCTGGGCCCAGAGGCTAACATTCCTCAGCTAGTACATTATGCCCCAGATGGATGTAGCATCTGATATTTTTGCTTCATCTTCAAACAGTGTCACCTGGAACTTGGTTGGAATTAACTCCTCCTTGGTAGTGAGTGCGGGGAGAATTAATGCTGCAGGGCTATGGCTCTTTGGCAGGATGAGAATAACTGAAGGCCTCTGTTTGTATGGTCCCCGCTTTTTAAGAACTTGTTTCCACGTGGTTTGTGCTAGGCAGTGTGTTCCAGTCGGATCCTGTTTGTTTAATAGGCAGGAAGGCTCCGACACAAGGACAAGCAACTGAGAACAGCGGGTCAATTCCATTCCCTCCCAGTAAACAAACCCATCTGGGGGGCAAGGAAAACTCAGTGGTTTGAGCAGTGGCCTGCTAAACCCAGGGTGGAGAGTTCAATCCTTGAGAGGGCTGTTTAGGGATCTGGGGCAAAAATCTGTCTGGGGATTGGTCCTGCTTTGAGCAGGGGGTTGGACTAGATACCTCCTGAGGTCCCTTCCAACTCTGAGATTCTATGATTTTTAGCCCTTCACACTAGACCTCTACAAATCCTTGTCACCAGTTTGACATTATGACCCAACCAGAAACACTCCATGGAAAGAAAAATGCACTTTAGTGTATCTAAATCAAAGTAACGTCTTCAAAATTAGTTGTGACACAGATGGCTCAAAGCTATTGCAGAATATCAGTACCCGGCATGTCCCCGGGCTCACAACTTGATATGCTGAAGAGAGCAAAACATTTTGGAACTGGTAGTGCAAGCAGCACTGTTTTCTATATTAAAATAATGTGAGCAGATAAGCCCCCCAATGCCCCAACCCACTTGTCCGCCATCACTAGTTGCTATAATCCTTCACTTCCCCCCCAATCCAGCCCCAGTTCAGAGGTTCTCATCTCACCTTTTTCAGGAAGCAGGCTGCCCTATTCCTGTACAGCACAGCCTGCAGTGACTTGTCCATGGTAAGTTTCATGGCTTTGGTGTAGCTGTTAATAGCATTCTCATAGTCATTGGCCTGAAAATACTTATTGCCTTCCTCCTTCAGTTGAGCCGGGTCCTCCATCTGGGAAAGGAAGCCACAGTTCAGCCTCTCATAATATTTGGTGTGGTATCAATTTAAGTTAATGCTTTGGTTAATATTTGTAAAATGTGCAGCACTTTTTATGCTTAAGTATCTGCCTCATAGGGTGCAGGCAAAATTAAACATCTCCCTTGTACTGATGGAACAGTGATGCATAATGCTGGATAACTAGCACAGGACAGTGCAGCATGTCAGCATCAGGGTAGCAATACTTGGATGGGGAGTTGCCCTAATTTGTCTCCAAAATCTTTTCACTGCCCTTTCCTGATAATTTTGCTGCCCTGTAGTAGGGAGCTAAGCATTATGGAATCAGGGAAGTTGGACTGAATGCGCCCGAGATGGAAGGAACTATTCCTCCATCCATGCGGGATTCTTTCCTAATGTGCATTTATTTTAAACAGTAGAAGTCTGGAATTCCAGATCCCAGTGCCTGGGTAGTGTGACAATGTCAGGCCGGATGGCTGCAGGAGGGGCTTGGAAAACAGGTATGTTCACCCTAGAATGCTAAAGACCCTTTTCATCACAAGCTGGGAAGAGGTTATTTCAGTTCAGTTAGGGACACCTGAGTCCAATTAAGGGCTGCCTGAATCCTGTTAAAACCTCTCTCCTGTGGGGGAAGAAAGACAACTGCAGGGCTGGTGACAGTAGGGAGAGCAGCTTCTCCAGTGTGAGAGACTGCACTCCTCCTCATAGGGGAGACACCCAAACCCAATGTCTGTTTAGGGGAAGGACTGACACCCCAGGGTCAGCGACAGGACAATACCTGCCCCAGTGAGGGGGCCAGGGAAAGATAGTCCCTTTTTTTTGGTGCATTATAGACTTGTTTCCCTTGGTTTGGCAGAGGAGTACTCCTCAGGCCTGCCCCGGGGCCCACCAGGAAGGCTCTGAGAAAGAAACCCCAAAGAGAGAAGACAGACACTCTCCCTGGCCCTGTCAGAGGAGGAAGAGTTAATTCCGGTGAAGCAGAAGGGCTGCCTTGCCACAGCAGTGAAACCTCAAACCAGTCTGATCTCATGATCTCCATCCCACGCATGCTGCTTCAGCAAGAGGTCATGCACTGCAGATTTTAATACAAGCACTTATAACCACTTCACTGAAGGTTAAGGAAGCAGGGGAGAGAAATTGAAAGCTCACATTGCCATCACTTGGGAGAACCAGCACATTGTTGCTGGAAGTGTAGCTGCTCTTAAAACTGGCCCTGGAGAATGTTGGCAGCCTATTTACATATATTGATGTATGTGATGCAACTCCAACCAGGAAAGAAGTGGGACTGCTAAAATGGAGATTAAAGATAATCTAGGCATTGCCAAACACCTAAATAAATACTTTGCCTCAGTTTTCAGTGAGGCTAATGAAGAGCTTAGAGGTAGTGGCAGGGTGGCAAATGGGAATTAGGATATGGAGGTAGAAATTACCACATCCGAGGTGGAAATCAAACTCAGACATCTTAATGGTACTAAATCAAGAGCCCTGAATAATCTCCAGCCAAGAAATTAAAGGAAATTAATTGCAAGCCCAATAGCATGGATTTTTAATGAATCTGTAAACTTGGAGGCTGTATCCAATGACTGAAGAATTGCTAATATAGTTCCTATTTTTAAGAAAGGGGGGGAAGTTACCTGGGAAACTACAGGCCTGTTAGTTTGACTTCAATTGTATGCAAGATCTTGGAACAAATTTTGAATGAGAAAATAGTTAAGGACAGAGGTAACTGGGATAAAATACAACATGGTTTTACAAAAGATAGATCGTGCCAGACCAGCCCGAGCTCTTTCTTTGAGAAGATAACTGATTTTTTTAGACAAAGGAAATGCAGTAGATCTAATCTACCTGGATGTCAGTAAGACATTTGACACAGTTCCATGTGGAAAATTATTAGTGAAACTGGAGAAGATGGGGTTAATATGAGAATTGGAAGGTGGATAAGGAACTGGTTATAGGGGGACTACAATGAGTGATTCCAAAAGGTGAACGGTCAGGCTGGAGGGAACCCCGCTGCCGGTATGGGGTTCTGTCTGCCACCCCCACTGCCAGTCTGGAGTTCCGTCCACCAGCCCCTTCCAGCCGGGGTCCTGGCCAACGGCCCCGCTCAGCCCGCTGCCAGTCTGGGGTTCCATCCACCAGCCCCTGTAAATGTATTACTGTCATGTGAAACCTTAAATTACAGTAAATAAATGAAGACTTGGCACAGCACTTCTCAAAGGTTGCTGAGCCCTGATCTATAGTATTACACTGCATTTCTGTGATAAGTGTAGCGGAGTGATTACCCGCTCCTGCCCTGCGGGGCTGGAAACAGCCCAGGAGAGGGCTGTGGCTGGGGCAAGAAGCCTGGGCTGGTTGGGGCAAAGTAGGCTCAGCTGGGGCCATGCCCCAATCAGGCCCAGCTGGCCCCTTTAAAAGGCTGTGAGCCAGAGGCCCAGGCAGCCTCCCTCCTTCTGTAGAGGGAGAAGGGCCTGGCTGCAAGGTGCCAAGAAGGGAACCTAGATTGGAGCAGGGCTGGGGAAAGGCCTAGGGGGCCGGGGAGCTCTGGCCTAGGAAAGCCCCAGGCTGCAGGCCTGGTAAGGTGCAGTAGGTATTGGGTTGCAGGGGGCAGCCCATGGGTAGGCAGAGGCAGCAGGTCTGAACCCTGTTTGCCTATGATGAGTGGCTTACACTGCAGTCCACCCCAGTGAGCAGGGGGTTAGATGGTGACTGGCAGTAGCTGAACACTGAGGCGAAGTGGGGATAGGGGGTGGGGGTTCCCCTGGGAGGGGGAGACCCTGAGGCTGTGAGGGTTACTGCCGGAGGGGCAGCACTCAAGACAAGGGCACTGGGGTGCTGGGAGGGACACAGGGCCAGTGGTAAGGTGGATCACCGGCTTGCAGAGGGTGCTCCAGATGCTGGGAGAACTAATTCCCTAAGACCAACCAATGGGAGGTGCCACAGCGGTGAGTCAAGACCTTTACATAAGCATGAAAGAAGGGGCAAAACTGAAGTTAATTTTACAAGACAATAAATACGCAATGTTTTGTATTTCGGCATTATAGGAAAACATTTTCAGAAACAAAAACCGCATGCGAGTTTCTCGTCAAAATTCAAATGTTGACACAGCCATTTAAAATTTTTCTTATAAAATGTCAACCAACTTTGTTAACAAAATCCCAAAGCAGCCTTTTAAAAATTCAGCCAACAAGGCAAGAAAGAAAAAGGCTAACAAGAGACTTCCTCAGATTAAGGACTCATGTTGTCCCTACTCTAGGAAAGAATTTCTAGAACCTGCTCAAGCTCTTTCCACTGCCAGAACTGGTGTAGGATCAGTATGGCAATTGGAGTGGTTTGCTAGAATGAAGCATTTAAAACAAAACCCAAACTGCTCCTCAGCATGCAAGGGGCTGACCTGGCTTTTTAAAAGCAGTATTTAAAGCCCAGAAGAACTTTTTATCAGCAGCCAATTTGTGTGCGCGTGAGGGTGGGTGTTGCAGTCTTAAAACTCAGCACAGTAAACGGTGGGGTCAGTGTGCATACATCACATGATGAGAAAAGACTATCTCGCATTTCGGTTCCTAGCCATATTTGGGCAGCATTAGCTGCCCCTGGAGCCTGTCAGTGTCACCTGTCACTGAACTCGAGCTCCCCAGCCCCGCAGTGGAAATGCATTCCAAATAAAAACTAGTCAATTCCTTAATGTCCAAAGGCAGTGCATTGCATCCCGCTGGTTCCTGCCCATCCCTGCCCTCCATACCTGGGGTGGAGAATTCAAAATGCTGCGACGGTCACCAGCTTGGGACACTCTCACTCTGCTTTGCTGAGCCCGTCCACTGGCTTCCTCCCCTTGTACTACAGGGACAGGCTGGCCTCCTGTGCTTTATATAGCTCAGTGACATGGTCAGGAAGCCTAGGACAGTGAGCAAGTGGTTGGGGGTGAGGTCAGGTTTCAAAAGGAAAAGAGTTTCTTGAACTGGAGGATTCTGATGCCGCCTGCTAAAGAGCCAAAATGGATTTCAAACACCTGCATTGCTGTCACCGAAAGCTGGACTCTGGACTTTTTAAATAGGAAAAGCTGACAGCTGGGCAGATGGAACACCCCTGCCCAAAATGCACAGACCCCCTTCTCTGTCTATCTAAGGAAGCATGAGACATTTGAGCCGCAGGAGCAAATAGTTTGACTCCTGTAACTGGGGAAAGACCTGGCACCAGCTGCAACAATAGAGCCTCCCAGCGCCTTCGAGAAGTTGCTTCAGAGGAATCCCATTCAGCTCTTCCTTCTCTGGTCTGTTTTGGAATCCTCGGAGAGTTGCCGAAGCCCAGAGACAGCTGTGCTCACAGCCAGCCCAGAAAAGGTCTCAGAGGTAGAACCACGCTCATGTTCAGTCCCGTATTCCCCACAGCAACTGCTGAATCCTACCAAGGGGCTATGCCTTCTCACAGGATAGTCTCATATCCAGGTGATGAGAGTGTTGTGTCTCAATTAGTGGCGCGCTAATCTGGACAACAGTTAAAGGTTGTGCAATGCTTTCCCAATGAAATAAGGTGCTTGCAACATTAGAGGAACTTTATTTTTTCAGAATTACAAAAACTGCATTTTTAGGGGAGTTAAGATTGCAGGATGAACATAACAGCCGGTCCACCTAGCCCAGTATCCTGTCTTGACAGTAGAAAATGCCAGGTGACCTAGAAGCAATGAACAGAACAGGGGATCAACAAGTGATCCATCCCCTGTATTTCTCATTTTTTTTTTTTTTAATTACCCAACATAGACTCAGACTTTAAGGTCAGAAGGGACCATTATGATAATCTAGTCTGACCACCTGCACAGTGCAGGCCACAGAATCTCACCCATCCACTCCAGTAACAAATCCCTAACCTATTCCAGCTGTGCTGGAAATACAACATTAAAAGAGAAGTGGAAATAACTCGGACACCAGAAAACTCAGCTCTGGTTCCTGGCTTCTGACTCAGTCTCCACCTGCTAGGCCTGGCTGCCCACACCTCAGCCATGAGAGCTTGCACAGACACCCCTAGCCCCTTCACGACCAATGCCCAAGCAGAGATATGGAGGGACCATGCACTCCATTCCCTAGCAAACCCTAGGGGGTCTCTGATCTGCAGAGAGCCATGCTCTGGGGTGACAGCTTCTGGGAGAGAACCAAGCCCTTCATGAACAGGTAGCCCAGGCTTGGGCCATGGCCTCACCACCTGAGCAGGGCCTGAACAGTTTGACAGGAACAGTCAAACTGAAGGGATTATTGCATCAGTGCTGCCTACTCTCTGCTCTGTCTCCATGGTCTATCCCCCTGATCAAGCCAATATGGGACTGGTGATCAGCCTGTTAACTGGAGAAGCCTTGGACTGGGGCTCTGCTTTGCAGGGGCATGACAGCGGGACACTGGGGGAATGCTTTCCTCTGGGCGGTGGCCACAATTTTTGATAACCCCATGATATGGGGGGTTCACCCCACGCTTGCCCTGAAAGGGTTAATGTGTACTGAGAAGGGAGCTAATTAACCCAACAGGCCCCAGCATCAGCAATCCCCTGACTGAGGGAGGGAGGGAACCACCAGAGCTGGGACTATAAAGGCAGGAAACTGGCACCAGAAAGAGGCTGCTGGGAAAGTCTGTGGTTACCCCCTGGGAGGGGGGAGGTACGTTTGGGCTGGCAAACCCGGGGGAGAGGGGGGCAAGCGCAGGGCTTGGGTCAGGGAAAGGCAGTAAGGTCTAAGAGGGACCAGAGCTTGACAGCTGGCAAGAGGGTCCCTGAGCTGGAACCTGGAGAAGAGAGCAGGCCCAGGTTCCCCTGCCAGCCACCGAGCCAGTGGCATTACAAGGCAGTGAATAGGAAGACTGCCTGAACCTGTCTGTGGGGGAAAAAAGTACGCTAGATGGACACTGAGCTAGAGGACGCCAGCTTTAAGTGTTTAGTAGAGTTACTTTATAGGTCGAATCATGGCGAACATGCAACCAGGAGCACTACAATGAACAAAGGGTCCTGTAGTGAGTCGGTGTGGCCCCCCGCTACCCCGGAGGGTGCCGAGCCCATCCGAAGGCTAGAGTGAGCGGAGTTAGGGGGCTCTGAGCCCACCCCTCAGCAGGTCAGGTGGCGACCTGAAAGTATAAAGGGTCAGCCCTCAGAGCTCAGTAAGGCCCCAGCCGCCGGAGAGACCAGATGTCTCCAGTTTAGCCCGTGACAGAAAACCCCACAACCCAAGCTGCAGGCCAGGACTGGCCTGACTTGTCCTGCACTCACTACCTGGAGGAGTTGCAAGGCCTGCCGCTCGCCCACTACTCTGAGGAACTTATGGTGCTGGACCCCCCAGAGGACACCACCCTGACCCAGGTACGACCTGAGGGGGAGTCTGGAAGTAGCCCGGAGGCAGCCGACCCTAGTCTGACTGCAGCACTGCCAGAGCCCATGTCAGTGTGTTGCGGCCAGGCTCCCCACTTCTGCCGCTGCTAGGGCCCCGGGTTGGGATGCAATGGAGTGGGAGGGCCTGTGTTGGTGGCCATCTCCCTGGCCCTTTGGAGGCTTGGGCCTACTATTGTTGCTCAACCTGGCCTGAGGGCCTGAATTCTGACCCGCCCTGACCCAGGGCCTGGGCTTATGGTGTTTGTTCCTGTACCGCAAGGGCTGCCGAGGAAGACCCTGCGAACAGACTAATTCCCCAAGCGTCAACTATGGCTAGTGAGCCGGTGTGGCTCCCCGCCACCCCAGATGGGGTTGAGCCCTGGCAAATCCTTGTACAGGTCTGAAGTCATAACGCGCATCACAGGCATCTATATGGGAGGAGGCTCGGAGGAAGCGGCAGTCGGAGCAGGGAGCAGCAAGACTGCAGGTGACAGATGCACAGACTGATGGACGAATTAGCAGGTCACGCCATGGATGAGCTATTGGAGAGTCTGGACCCAGAAGCAGTAGAGGCAGCTCAGACCACAGCGGATGATCCAAGTTACAAGATGGGCCTAACAGAGGCAAAGACCTCAGATCTGTTACAAAAGATTTAACTGTTTAGCAAATCTTCTAGCTAAGGATAATAGCTCACTTGAGAGAGCCAAAGGCTCTCCAAAACGATATGATGGCCATCAAAGCCATGACGGCCAATCTTAATGAGCAATTAAGAGTTGTTAGCACTACAACCCTTGAGCTAATAGGATTATTAAACAGAATGCCATCCATTGCAACAAACACACAGATTCCTCCAGTGCCTGCACCAACAATCCCATCAGCACCCATGATTCAACCTACACCTCGGCAATCAGTCATACCTCAACCTCTCATATCCTTTCCAAACATCCCTGTAGTCATTGGTCCTGCAATGGGGTCTTTCCCAACTGGACAAAATCTGTTTGTGGGAGGAGACTTTCCAACCCAGGAAGGGGAAATGCAAATAGTGACCTGGCTGGAAGGCCAAGTCACAAAGAGGCGGCAGCAGCAGCAGCTCATGGAGCTAGAGAGGGGCTGCAGACTCAGAACTGGAGAGATGGCTTGCCACTGCGGAAAGTGTGTTGACCTTGTGACCTGTTCTCCAGAACGACCAAGAGGCAGCATCATCTTGGGCGGTGAGCGGAGGACCCTGTCACACCTGTTTGGCTGAAGCCCGCCCGCAGACGCGTCAACAGGCAGGGGTTGGCTGCAACGTTTACCACATATTTGTTGTCTGACTGCAGATGTGGAGCGGAATGAGGTAGTCCAACTGCACCAGTTCCAAGTAGGATTGAGCGAGAGGTCTGAGAGCACCTGGGACTTAAGGAAGCAAATTGAGGATGCCAGGAGGAAGGGGAAAGACCAGAAGGTCCTGAGGCAGGATGGAACCAGGGAGGCCTGAGAGAACCAGGCCAAAGAGGCCCCTGCTATGGAAAATGGATGGGCAGTGAGGTAAAACCCGTGGCAAGGTGGTTCCAGGCCTCTACTTCCAGTCGCAAGAGACACTTTCAACAGACAGAATGGCAAGTCTGATCTCCTTCCTGGGACACCATGACTGGAGCCTTCATTAGTACACCACACTGGCAACTCGCAAACATCAGCCCTCACTATCATGTAGTGAGTTTAGAGAGTGCCTTCATAAAACCCAAAAGACCTTTATAATGGCTCATGTAGGAGTTCAATTTAAACAGTTAATCTGTAATCTAAAACAAATCTGTAAAGGCCAAATAACTGAAGATATTGGTTTATGAGCAGTTTGGTTGACTAATGTCAGTGGGGAAAGACGGTGGTTTAGGACAAAAGGAATACAGAGTGATACTTTTCGTTATGGTTATACATTTAATCTGCAAACTCAGTATGTTAAAGTCGAAGGTGCAGAGAGAGAACACAACAGCGTAACAGTGGACTATATTCAGGAGGACTGGAGACGTGAAAGGGAATTTCAAGAAGATTTTAAAGCACTAGGTAACTGTCTTTCAGAGAAGAAGAACTGGTAACTCCAGGAGTCAACCCCACCGCAAGTTCTGTCCATGTCTGTAGCATCCCAGCTTCAAAGTGGAGGGAGAGGCATCCAGGTGCCTAAGCAAAACACAGCATCCAAGAGAAAAATTATGCGACTTTTAAGAGAGAGAGCCTGGCCGTTGTGAGCTGTCTTAATTTTCTTTTAAATCTGGCTGTAGGGCAGGAAGTTTATAGGTGTACAGACATTCACCTGATTGCATTAAATGAAGGGATCCAATGGAAAACACTGGAGTCTGGCTGTTCCAGCTTCATATGGGAGAATCCATCACACAAAAGGGATGAACAAAACAGCAGGTGCTCTATCGAGTAAGGATGTGAGCGCTTCCAAAACCTGCCTGCAAGCATCCACTTCTGCAGTTTAATGTTAAAAGTAGAGCTGGGACATATAAACCTCTGTCCTCCCCCAAACAATAAATTATACAATAAAGAGGCAAGAGAGTGTTTGAGAGAAGCTGCAGTCCAACTGAACCAGGTACATGAGTTAACACCTTGGTAGTTGAGGGCTATCCAGAAACAGGTGTGACACCCAATTCAAATAATCAATATTCTACCCCCTGTAAGTGGCAGAAAAAGCAAAGACGTCTACACAGATGCCTTCCACCAGGTACAGGCAATGGAATGAAGAGCAAAAGAGAAACAAGCTGAATATGGGGGACAACTTCCTAACTCCGGGATTTATCACAGACTAGGGAAAGGGAAGCAACGGAGGCCTATGACTTGAAACTGAGAGCTGCACCGAGGAAAGACACCTGCCATTTCAGATGGCAGGAGACCAAATGGCAAGGCGATTAATATGTTCATTGGGGATGAAGTTGATCAGTTTAGTCTGCATCTTTCCATGTGGCTGGGGAAGTGTTTGGAGATGTGAGAGGAACAGAAAGTTACTGTGCTCAAGCGTTTAACATTCATTTTGCCTCTTGTATCCAGGTGCTGCAATCCAATCCGACATTGGCTTGGACGGGGCCTAGATAACCTACTAGGTCTCTTCCATCTCTAACTTCTAAGACTCCATGACAGAGCAGGTGTCTGCTGGGTCTCCAAGTTAAATGACTGACCAATTTTGCCTGGAATACCCTATAAACCTGCCATGCAAAATGCCGCCTCTTCAGGGGAGCAATAATAGAAATAAGCAGGAAATCAAGGCTCCTGACTCCCCCAGCCAGTTGGCACGTGCTTTGAAGTGTGACTGAAGGTTATTGCTCAGGCATCTTCTCCCTGGCAGCCAATGGGCTGCAATGTTTTTAAAAAGCGGTCGGAGGCATGACTAGCCAACTCGTTCACTGTAAAAACCCCCAAATGTAAATATCACTGATTAAATAGCCACGCTGAAACAGAGCAAGATTTCTTTGGATTCAGTAAGGTTTTGGAATGGACTTCAGTACAAGGTTAGGTCGTGGACAGGGTTTCATATTCCTTCTTGTACATCATTGAAAATCCTCCCCGTTAGCCATCGGCTCAGGTAAGCAAGAGAGGGCCCTTACACGTAGGTGGTGGTGGTGGTTGGAGGAACACTTCTTGCCCGGCACCATGGGATGGAGATAAGAGTTTTGTTTTCCTTTGGGAGTCAGCACCACTAAAACTGCATCCCTTCCCCTGGGAATATTAGCCCTTGGGGAGAGGGGGTGTTGGTTGGCTGGGCACGGGCTGTGTGCAGACTGGTGAATAGCAGGGGACACCAGCAGTCTTCTCACTACCACAGCAGTCAACCGGAACTTTGTTTGATGTTAAAAATACGTATTTCCCAGGGTGACCCTTTCACATTTACTGTTTTACTTAAACATATTTAGTGTTAGAGAATGGCACAGAAATTGACTAACGCTTGTGCCAAATGGTGTCACCATCCCATGGTCAGAGTTGGTTGGCATTAGAATTTGTCCTAGCAAAGGACGATACACAGAGGTGACACTGGGGGAGAGGGGGGTGACGTGGGGCCAAGTGGAGAGGGGCTCTGTCCTCCTGCTGTGCCTGCTCCCTGACATGCTTGGCCCCTGTCCCTGGCAGCCGTGCCTGGGCTGGGAGCGGAGGGGATAGGAGCAGCCACTTCTCGCGCCGGCCGCTCCGGGTTGCTGCTCTGTGCAGTGCAGTGGCTGCCCAAGAGAGCCTGGCTAATGTGGTGGTGGTGGGTGAGAGTCCCTCTGCCCAGCATGTCTCTGGGGTGGCAGGGCGCAGCGGGAGAAGGGCAGTGTCCCTACCCACCCAGGTAACATGGGACAGGGAGAGTGCAGCAGACCTGGGCTGAGCGCAGGGTGGGGGATGAGGGGTCGCTAGGCAGAGGAGACGTGGGGCGGTCACATGTTCTCCCTTTTAGATTGTGGGCCCCCCCAGTACGGAGAGGCACGAGTGGTGGTGGGGTGTGTTACTGTCCTAGAACCCAAGAATTGCAGATTCTGTTTTTTGCTGCTACATTGGGTAAAAGAACAGCTTCTGGTTCCAGATCCTCAAGCAAACGGACCAAGACCAGACAAAGCTACTGCAAGCAGTGGCAGGAAGAAAAGGACCTGAAAATGGATTATGCCCATCGTAAGAGATGTTGGTCTGACTCGCTGCCTATCCTACAAATGGACACTTTGTGCCTGCTATGAAGCAGCTCTTGTGCTGTTCCACCTTCACATGCTTCACAAGAGAAATGCTGGTCCCTCTTCCTCAGTGCACTGGACTGACTTTGGGGTTAGAGTTTCCCAGAAGGTCTGCTTCATTGCATCAGAGGGGCCCGAGAGCGGCTTGCTTTTCAGCGTGCCATGCAGCTGTACAGAACAGTGGGTGGGTTGGGGGACATTGTGAGCTCATTATTCGATAAGGACAGAATTGCCCCAGCATCGTGATCCCTGCTTAAATTATTAAGGGTGATTTGAGAGAACTGGAAGGTTGCGACTACGGTTAACTCACTGCTTGACAAAGTACAGAGGGCAAGCATGTCCTACAGTTCTGGGTAGAGGTGTGCAAACCCACTGATGCAAGCATGGAGAAGTGCTTTGGGGAACCTGCGGAGTTTCGCTGTCTTTGTCGATGCAGCTAAGCTATATGGACATGGAGAGGATTCTCTCAGATGAACATAGTCCGGCACTGAGTGTGTGGGGCACACCTCTGCCATGCCCATGTGGGGCATACCTCTGCCATGTCTGATAGAACCAGCAGCTCTATCCCCATCCGAATGGTCTCCCTTGACCTCTGAGCGGTGGCTGGTCTTTTACCAGGACTTCCCCAGGAACTGTGGGCATGTCTAGTCTGGCTGTCGAGGGGGACAACCTCCTTGTTGAGCCCCCTGCTACACAACCAGCACCTTGTTGGGAAGATGGTGGAACCCCTCTTGGTGCACCACGGCTGGTAAGATGAGGGATCTCCTGCAGGAGGATCTGGGTGGACTCTGTAGCGCTAGCCCAGCATATGGGGCTGCACACCCCTTGTGGCCCATGCTGCGTGCTCCAGGAGGCCAGAGCAGCTTCACCAGCTGCTTCTCTCAAGTGGGTCTTAGGAGCAGGTGCATTTCAGAGTTTCACACTTGTGTATTCTGTGGCGAGATGGAAACCCTGGTGCAGGTCTCCCTAGAGCACGCTAGCTTGCAACTTCTGTTCTGGCTACTTCAGGGCTTCCTGGAGGATTATTTTAATAGGGCTGCATCTGGGAGCTGGAACCCCTGTTACTTATTCAATTGTTCCATGCTCTACTGGGCTGTATATTGGCCTTTGCTGGATAAACCCCATAGTCTTATTGTTGTTTCTCCTCCCTCCCCTCCCTTTTTGTGTGTGTGTGTGTGTGTGTGCGCGCGCATCATGTCTTAAAATTAGTGTGTAAGCTCCTTGAGGAAGGGGTCACCTCTCACACCGTGGGGTACTGTTAAACAGCAACTAAGCTGGCTGAGCGTCACTGCTCTCCGCCAAATAACAGTACTCCGAGGTAGAAGAACCAGTAGGATCAAGGACAGGATACGACTTGAGGCCTCCCGGCACTGCAGGGCTGTTTGGAATTCCCCCAGGACTGGTTTGAGAAGCCAGTAATCAGTTTGGAGCTGGGGATGTGGGCCAGACGTTCCCCCTGGGCCCTAGGTTTGTCTCTTCCAATAGCAGGGAGGAATAAGCCAGAATGTGGTGCAGAGAGGAGATTTCTAGGCCAGGCTCAGAGGTCCCTGTTCCAGACCCAGATGGTCTTGCCCATTGCCTCATCTGCTCTACTCTCCCCCCTAGCAGCATCTGCATGTGGTGCTGTAATTTATTCCCTCTATAGCAGTTTGGGAAGCCCAAGTGCCTTTAAAAGCACCTGCATGTCTGTGAGTGCCTCTAGATGTGAGCCCATGCTCCCCAGAGCTATGAGAGGACATTGGGGCATGCAGGTACCTATTGTCCAAGACTGGCTCATTTTCCTGCCCTCATAGTGGAGGTCTGGAAAGATCCCTCAAGTCCTGCTGGCCCTAGGAAGTGTGTGTGTGGGGGTGGCTTGGAGCAATCTGGGGATCCAGGACTAGATTTGCCAGGGAGACTCCGGTGTTTTGTAATACTTGAAATGGACTGGAGTGACCCACGCCAAGGCACTGTCATTGAAACTGAAGTAGGAGGAAAAGAACCCCGCATGGACAGGGGAAGCTGCCAGAGGGTAGTTTAACCCTCTCATGCCAACCCTCCCCTTACTGATGGCATTTCACCCTGATGCCAGCCGTGCCTAGTTTAATGCTGCTCTGCTCATTTTAGATTTCCCCCTGCAAAATACAGCTTCCAGCTGCAATTGCCTATCTTCCCTCTCCCTGGCACCATGGCAGAGGTACCCTGCTTAGCAGGATGGACCACACTGGAGCAGAGTGAATCCCCATCTGCTCAAGAAAGAGCAGGGGTGTGTGTGGGGTGGGGGCTACTGAGACAGGGTAATTGGTGAGCTTGAGCCTCCTAGAAGGGGTGTTGTGTCTCTACTTCAGGAATATAGATTTAGGGAGGGAGATGGGATCGTCGTGCCCTTGAAAGGGGCAGTTTCTGACAAAGGGGACACCAAGTTCTGGAGGTCAAAGAGCCAGTGACACACATTTGTTGATGGGGGGAGGGTAAAAAGAAGGGTTCTCTGCTCCAGATCACCCTCGGCAGTTCTGGGTCTGAAGAACAAAGAACTGCCTGAGCAGATGAGACCAGCGGGTCCTTCCAGTCCAGTATCCTGGCTAGAACGCTGGCACATATCTGATGCTTCAGAGGAAGGTGCAAGAACCCTCAAGTGGAACCTGCCCTACATCAAATTTACACAAGTAAGTGTTTCCAAGTGAGAGAAGTGGCTCACTGTGGTTTGGGGGACTTGCCTGGACTCTGCAGTGTGGTTTACACACAAACAAACTCCATTGTTTTCTAAGCACTGTTTTGTTTATAAGACCGTCCTTTGCCTTCACCTTAGCTCTATAGCCTCCATGCCCAAGTGGTGCCAGGAGAAACTCTTGCACCTAGCGGAGAGCTAACAATGGAGGGCAGTTAAACCCCGATGATCAGTTCAAATGGAAGCACCCGTGGACTAAGAGCTGGCTATTGCCTGGCTAGATTTCCAAGTCTGACTGCAGAGGGGTGGTGACCAAGCAACAGATCACCTGATGGGGGGGGGCGGATGCTGATTCAGGGTGGTAGGGTGGCACTTGGCAAAGCAGACTGGAAGTCTAGCAAAGGATGTAAAAGGGATAAAAACCAAAACCAAGGGTGATGTCATGGTAGGGGACTACTACCCACCAAATGAGGAAGAAGAGGTGGAGGAGGCTTTTTTTTTTTTAAACTACTATCATCCAAAGCCCAGGACTTGGTGGTGATGAGGGACTTCAACTACTCATACATCTGTTGGGAAAACAATTCAGCAGGGCACAGATTATCCAACAAGTTCTTGGAGTGTATTTCAGAAGATGGAGAAAGCTACTAGGGGAGAGGCTGTTCTAGATTTGATTTTAACAAATAGGGAGGAACAGGTTGAGAATTTGAAAGTGGAAGGCAGCTTGGGTGAAAGTGAGCCTGAAATGGTCGAGTTCATGATTTTAAGGAATGGTAGGAAGGAAAACAGCACAATAAAAGACAATAGATTTCAAGAAGGCAGACTTTAAGCAAACTTAGGGAGTTGGGGGTAGGTAAGATCCAATGGGAAGCAAGTCTAAGAGGAAAAACAATTGAAGACAGTTGGCAGTTTTTCAAAGAGACATTATTAAGGGCACAAGAGCAAACTATCCCACTCCATAGGAAATATGGCAATAGACCACGCTGGCTTAACCAGGAGATCTTCAATGATCTAAAAATAAGGGTCCTACAAAAAGTGGAAACAAGGTCAAATTACAAAAGGATGAATCTAAACAAACACAAGTGTGTAGCGACAAAAATAGAAAGGCCAAGGCACAAAATGTGACCAAACTAGCTAGAGACATAAATGGGAACAAGAAAAAACAAACATTCTACAAACACATTAGAAGCAAGACCAAGGACAGGGTAGGATCGTTACTTAATGAAGGAAAAAACAAACAAACAAACAAAAACACAAAAAAGTGCAAGTGGCAGAAGTGCTTAATGACTGTTTCAGTTTTCACCAAGAAGGTTGGTGGTGATTGGACATCTAACATAGTGAATATCAGTGAAAATGAGGTAGGATCAGAAGAGGCTAAAATAGGGAAAGAACAAGTTAAAAATTACTTAGACAAATTAGATGTCTTCAAGTCACCAGGGCCTATTGATGAAATGCATTTTAGAAATAACTCAGGAAGCGACTGAAGAGGATATGAGCCATTTAGCAATTTTTTTTTTTTTTTTTAAGTCTGGCACGATAGTGAGAGAGAGATCCAGTGACGGAAAAGCAAATCAGGAGTATTGTGTTCAGTTCTGGACACACATTTTCAGGAAAGAGGGCCGCATGATGTTGGACAATGAAGAGGAGTCCAGAGAAAGAGCAACAAAAATGATTAATAGAGTCTAAAAAAAACAGTGAAACCTTTGAGGGAAAATTTAAAAAAAATGGATTGTTATAGTCTGGAGAAAGAAGAAGAACTGCGATAGGGGAGATCGAAAGCAGGTGTTTCAAGTATATAAAAAGATTGTTACAAGGCAGGATGGAGAAAGGGAAAAAAAAAATTTGTTTTTTTTTTTTCTTTAACCTCTGAGAAATTAGGGACAAGAATCAATGTGACTTTAAATTTGCAAGCAAGGGCAGGTTTGACGGCGATATAATCTGGGACCATATGAACATGGTTGCAACCAAGGTCCTGTAGTGGCACCAAATCTTATGTAAAGGGGTCATATAAGGTGTCTAAGACCAGGTTATGGGTTGCTGGTTATGATTATGCTGTCTATATGTATGTATCATTTTGTAGTTGAAGTTATGAGTATTGGCTCTATACTGTCTGGTATTTCAAATTTGTACTGTGCTTCTGGAGACATCCCAGACAAGTTGGTGTTAGCTCTGCCTAGCCTGCTTGATGGCCCATTAAGGACCATCAGCTACACAATTGACCCATTGAGAGAAGGCAGATATGCCTTGTAAACTCAGCAAAGTATGCAGGGACTTGCCCATGTGACTCCAGACTCCATTTTGCTGTAATTTTCCACAGTAAGAACAAAGAGGTGTTCTTACACCTGGAAAAAGCTATAAAAGGCTGATGCCTCATCTCCATCTTGTCTTCAATCCTGCTTCTTACCTCTGGAGGACTTTGCTACAAACTGAAGCTCTGAACAAAGGACTGAATGACCCATCCCAGCGGGGGATGTTCCAGAGACTTGATTTAAACCTGCAGTTTACTCCATCACTGCTACAAGCCTGAACCAAGAACTTTGCCATTACTGTATGTAATTGATTCCATTTAACCAATTCTAGCTCTCATCTCTATCTTTTTCCTTTTATGAATAAACCTTTAGATTTAGATTCTAAAGATGGGCAACAGCGTGATTTGTGGGTAAGATCTGATTGTATATTGACCTGGGTCTGGGGCTTGATTCTTTTGGGATCGAGAGAACCTTTTTCTTTTATTGGGGTGTTGGTTTTCATAAACATTCATCCCCAGGACGGGTGGCACTGATGGTGATACTGGGAGACTGGAGTGTCTAAGGGAACTGCTTGTGTGACTTGTGGTTAGCCAGTGGGGTGAGACCAAAGTCCTCTTTGGCTGGCTGGTTTGGTTTTGCCTTAGAGGTGGAAAAACCCCAGCCTTGGGCTGTGACTGCCCTGTTTTAAGCAATTTGTCCTGAATTGGCACTCGCAGTTGGGTCCCGCCAGAACCGCATTGTCACACCTCCCCTTAAATACATAAGTGCTTTTAATGTATAACTCCATTATAAATGCTGGAGGCAAAGCAAGGTTTGGGGTGGAGGCTGACAGCTCACGATCCCTCACCCATAACCACCTCATAACCCCCAGTTTGAGAACCCCTGGTCTAGATAATACTTAGTCCTGCCATGAGTGCAGGGGACTGGACTAGATGACCTCTCAAGGTCCCTTCCAGTTCTATGATTCTCAGAGCTTCTCACTGCTCATTTCAGAGGGGAAGAAGAGACCAAGGAGGAAAGGGCAAGGCGATCCTGGTCTCCCAGAACCAGCACTGATCAAGTCCCACAGAACTTGAGTGGCGAAGAAACTGAGGCAGGGACTCAGGTGTTTGTTTTTGCATAGATCTGCATCTCTTGTACTCTCTGCAGAGCAGTGTGATTGTTCTAGAAATCCTTTTGCAAAGTCTGTTTACTTCAGCAGTCACGCACTGCTCAGAGAAGATGACTATCTTCTAGAATGCCCACAAGGAGTGCCAAGAAGGATGCACTTAGGCTTGTGAGGTGTTCACCACTGGTCTGGGGATTAAGGTTTGGAAGTGGGGACCCCACCCACAATGGATACCAGAAAGTCTGGAGTGTGCCAGAAGCAGAGACCATGCACAGTAACCTGGTGAGCATCCAGGAGGGACAGCCTGACCAGTTTAAACTCCACTTTTTCTGGCATGCATCAGAAAATGCCCACGTTTAGTCTCAGTGAGGTGGGCCTCAGATTTGCCATTTCTTCAGCTCAGGGCTACCAATTTAGAGGATCCAACTGAGTAGGGTGACCAGATGTCCCAATTTTATAGGGACAGTCCTGATTTTTGGGTCTCTCTCTTATACGGGCTCCTATTACCCCCCACCCCCATCTCAATTTTTCACACTTGCTGTCTGGTCAATGTACGACGGAGACAGTCTGCTCTTTGTCAGCATTCTCTGTAGGGAGTTGGGATTCTAGTGAGCGTCTCACCTCATGGTGACCAGACAGACTGCTAAAAGGACTATGCTTATTTCTAGTCCTAGCTACATAGTTTACAGCGCAGTTCTGCAGTATTCCCAGGTCTGAATGCCTTCGAAGAACAAGTCTGAATAGGGCTGCCTGTCATAAGCAGGATCTTGGGAGAGCAGCGTTTAGCAAGGTAACTTACTAGCCCTTTGAGTGCATCACAGAATCTGAGAGTTGACTTCTTACTGTACAGTCAACACATTAAACAGAGTAGCAGAACTAACCGCCAGCCATTTCCAAAGCCGCACTAAGGAAATAACCCTGCTTTGTTATAGTCCATCTATGGTTCTATACCAGACACATTACCATGGAATCTGAGCATCTTCCAGTCATGCATTAAGCAGAGGGACTAACATCTCAGGTGTTTGCTCTCCTCCCCCCTAGGGAGGAAGTGGGTGCAGGAGAATGCTTTGTTTTGTATTCACATTAGTGTACACAGTGCTGTGTTTGGTATTGGTAGAGAAAGCCAGGTCAAAAACTCCTTAGCCTTAGGGTGGAAGATGAGGAAAATTTGTGTTAGACCTTGGATCCTGTGGCAGTTTGTTCCACAGGTTGGGATCCGTTTCCAAGAAAGCAGTCAGTTCTTTAAGACTACTTGTCCCCATGGAACTAGAAAGGGAGATTCATTCAGAAGCTAACTCAGACTGCAGTTAAGATGCCATTAAACAGCTCTGAAATTGACACTGTTTCATTTCACTCCCATAGTCCAGAACTGCCTGCTTTTCAGAGAATCAGTCCTGGGTTAGTATGTCAGAGCCAGTTTGGCACAGGGAAAGTATCCCTTCCTTGCTTTGTGGATTATACACTCCATCCTTAGTGGACTCAAGGATGGAAATATTAGATCAAAAATTTGTACTGAAGTACTTCAACAGCAAGCTTTACTCATTCTAATGCTGTGATAGTATTTAAAGTCTCTAGAGAACCTGCAATATTAGTCAGTGATTGCTGCATGTTTGTAGAGAACTATTAACTGAACTGAGTCCAGAAGTCAAACATTGCTTCAATATACCCCTGAAGAGCATTTTGGTTACTTCTACCTCAGGATCCTTATCAAAGACTTTAGCTACTTTGGTTTCAGGTGGCTATTAAGGTGCAGCGCTCAGAGCTAAAAATCTGCAGACTCAGCCTTTGAGATTTGCTATCTCAAGCTGCTGGAGTAATTTTAACATGAACACTAACAAGACCACAGACTTGTTTAAAGCTACAAGTCCTTATATGAAGGAGCAACATCAATAAAAGTAACTTGCATTCTGATCACATTTGAGTTGCCTGCTCCCTTGCAGTGACTATTTAAGAGGTTTCCTTTCTGCTGCCTTAGTATGCAGTTTGTATCTACTGTTTCCTAGAGACCTTCATAGAAAGCGTTACAAGAGAAAAAAAGAGCAAGAGCTCCAGCTTGCAGTCCTTGCTCACTTGATACAAGCCTCTAGAAGAATGAATCTTTGCTATAAACATTCAGCAAGAATCAGTCCAGAAAGAGAGAGACAGAGCCTAGTAACACTCATCCAGAAAAAGCAGCAGCCTAATATATCTTGATTTTCAGTTCTAAGCCTAGCTCTGTTTTCTAGCTAATCTTAATATTACTCTACTTTATTAATATTTGCTGCTGCTCCTCCTCTTCAAAATCTCTCACTCTCAGTACTAACCCTCTTTCCTAACTATCCCTTCCCCAAATATTAGCAGTATCTGCTATTTTAGCAATCAATCCACAACCTCCCCCTTCCCACTATTTATAGATAGGGGAGGCACTGAATGGCAATCACCTGTGCTAAATCTGGCCAGCAAGAGAACCACATCCTTCCACAAAGTGGCTGATTATAAATGCATTCCAGCTGGGAGTAGGCTTGGATTTTCCCCCCCGCCCCCCTTCAGCAGTTGTGTTGCTGAGCTGTAGTAAAGTTGTGGTGCTTTTAAGTCATATATAAGATTCAGAGCAGTTCTGGGTCATTGACAAGGGATTTCTACAGCAAGCTGGTTAGTGAACTATGATCTGAAGATACCTATGTGTTGTATGCATGCCCAGGGGTATTATTGTTAACCAGTGTTTGTTTCTAACAGGGGCCCTGGTGTCTTTTTAATTTTTTACAAATTGCTATTAAAAACAGTGAGGAAAGGTTTTTCTTTCTGCTTTCTCAGTGACGGGCATTTCAGCAAGGAAGAAAGACCCAGCCTTTCAGAGATATTCAGGCTCCCAACTTCAGCTGAAATCAATGGGCATTTAGGGGTCTACATTTCAATGGGAGTTAGGAGCCTAAATATCTCTGAGGGTCTGGGCTAAACAATTAAAGTCCTGCTCACACGTGCGCTGAGTTATATGCACAAGTGTAGCCTAGTTGCACATGATGAGGCTGCCATGTGAATGAAGTTAAACATGTGCAGGGTGGGGGGTTAACTCAGGTAGCCGATCTGCTTGTGTGCACAGAAGCTCGTAGCAGGTGTGGGGCCCAACTGACTATATAGAGAAGCAATGAGAAGGGCTGTATGAAGTGCTGCCAAAGTAAACAACTGACAAAAGAGAAAGGGGGTGGTGGATCTGTTGCTAACTTATTTCAGTTATGATAGGCCTCGATCCTACTGTAAGATCCCCCCTGTGTGGATCTGACTGTAGAGTGAAAGCCACTGTCACCTTAGGGGTTATCAGTTGCTCATAGGGTGACCAGATGTCCCAGTTTTATAGAGACAGTTCTGATTTTTGGGTCTTTTTCTTATATAAGCTTCTATTACCCTCTCGCCCCCATCCTGATTTTTCAAACTTGCTGTCTGGTCACCCTACTGATTCTAATATGATTGCTTTGAGATCTGGGAAGGCAGGGGCTATAGAAGTGCAAAACATTTGTTATTCTATAATGATTTCAAAGTTGAGAGGCAAAGGGAGGGACCAGGGCCTGGGTTCAGGAAAGCACACCTGGGTTGTGTTCTCCTGCTTCTGCTTGCATTTCCCTCCTCCTCCTCCTCCCCAGGCAGCCAGCAGGTGGAGATAGACAGCTCAGGCTGAGCCTGGCATTGCTGTTTGCTCTCTGAACCCGGCACAGGAGCAGGAAGTGGAGGCAGAGGCAGCCCTGGGGAGCTGAGCTGGGTGGGGCATGGTGTTTGCAGGTGAGCGGTGCCTGTCTGGGAGCACAGCGGGGCGGGTGGGTCAGACGGGGTCTGTTCTCCGCAGGGCTTCGCTTGTAATGCAAGCGGTGCAGGGGCCCAAGCAAGGTTTTTACATTCATAACTGACGCAGCAAGCCCAGGGGTGCCGGGACTCAGCCCTGGCACAGATTAAGCTCTGGTTCCCTGGGAAGCGCAGAGAGCATGTGGGACCAATTGGGACAGGGGTGGAGGAGGGGCAATAGGTGCCTATATAAGACAAAGCCTGACAACTGGGACCAGCCCTCTGAAATCAGGACCTCTGGTTGCTCTCTGCTCAGGGCTGAGCTTGCTAGCGGCCGGTTGCTCTGCAGCTGTTCCAGGGCTGAGCTGGTTCCCGTCTCCTTTTGTTGTGAGCTGCCCTGTCCTCGAGGTGGGGCGGGGGTGCCAGCTTTGCTAGCCCTGCCGTACATCTGTTGCTTATTCCGGGTCCTGCCCTGGAAGTGAGGTGGGACAGGCTGCCCCATGTGTGTGCCGGGAAAGCGGCTGGACAGGAATGGAGCGATGCCCCTGTTCAGAGTCATGTTCTTCTGCCTGCTTGGGTGGGTGCTCCGGCAAGGGGTCTCGGTGCACCGGGCTTTTCTGGGATTCTTTATTATTTGCATGCTGGACGGGCATGAGTGAGTAGTCCTACACACTAGGAATAAGATTCCCCAGGACTGCTTGTTTCCCTACAGCCAGGCCTGAGATCCCCCTGTAGTCACAATGATCCTGCCATCGCCTGGCAAACGGCTTGGAGGTGTTGTGCATGCATGTTCCTCGCTAGCAATGTCAGAGCTGGGCGCAGGCTCTCTGATTTCTACCCTGCCAAACTCCCGGCCACGACTGTGTTAAAGAAAAGATGCCGGGACCAGCGCAAAGGGCTTGGAGACCTTGCTCCTCTGGAAAAGATGGAGCAAGGACTGGTTTTTCATTGTGTGCGTCCAGCGCCTAGCACACTGGATCCCTCATTACTGCCTCCAGGTGCTGGTACAAGATGAACATGACCCTGGTAGTGACCTGCAGCTGCAGGATCCAGGAACTGCTGTGAGCTAGCGGAGGGCTACACAAACTTATCGTTCAGATTCCTTCCATCCCAGATCCCGAGAGATGCTCCCTGGTGCGCAGGGCAGCAAGGCGAGCCCTGCAATGGTCCTCGCTCACAGTGCTGGCCGTGGGACTTGGCCATGGCTTTGTTCACGGAGCTGCAACCAAGACTCAGGTGGTGGTACAGAGAGTGAAGGGGAGTGGTGTTTCCGTGTGTCCGGAATAATGGACCCGCACTCTTCTCTCTTGCACAGGGTGCAGGTCTGCGTGGCACTCAGCCTTCCCACATACAGATCCTGGCCCCTTCCCCGCAGGGGCTGTCACAGGGACATGGTGATACTCCGAGCAGGCCTCTGCCCCGGCCTCACAGCAGAGATGATCCAGCTTCTGAAAGCCAACGGCATCGTGACAGGTAAAGGGGCATCCCAGGGTCTCAGCACTAGGATCTGGGCGAACCCCGGGAAGTTGTCAGGGGAGGGCACAGAGCTCTCTTGCCCGCTGGCCTGTGCTGTGGGGCAATGCTCCTGCACCGATGGGCGGGACTGGCTGGGAGCTCAGTATTGCGCTCAAGGAGCATTCTCAGATCCTCCTACTGGACTCTGCTCTCTCACTGGAGCAGGGTAGGGTAGGAGATGAGGTTCATGCCTGCCTCAGCAGTGGGAGAGGGACGTACCTGAAGCCCCGGCCCGTTAAGGCAGCCAGACACCACGGAGCTGTATCTGGCTCATCTCTGTATCTAAGGCTACGTCTGCGCTGCAAGTGGGAATGCAGCACACAGAGACATAGCTTTGACCTAGCCAGCTTCAGTAACACTAGCAGTGACGCCGTGGCCGCTCGAGAACATCCGCGGGGTCCCAAGCAGGTGTGTAAGGCCTGTGCAGTGTGTACAGGGTGCCGTGGCTTCATTGCTACAGTTAGCGGAGCTTGCGAGCTCTGCGCTAGCTCAGGTGTGTCCACGCGTGCTGCAGTCACACATTGTATTGCTGTGGAGTTGTGCCCTAAGGCTGTGGCGTTGCATCCAGCACCACAGCATTTTGGCACTTGGCACAACTTGTATATTTTATGCCACGTGTTGTCTGCTGGGCCTCTCCACACTCTGCAGGGACACTGAAATGCTGCACTTAGGTGCGATCTGCTAGTCCCGTCTTGGGCTTCCACGCCACTCTGCCAATGCACTGGGATCCTGCCGTGTCACGCTTCCTGTTGTTGCAGTCCCGCGCAGCTCCTGAGCAGCTGACGACGATGGTGCTGTGGGTTCGCCAGTGGGTGACTGATAAGCCCCAAAGGCCGTTCACTTTACACTCTGTGCTCCTTTGCACACCCAGGAGTGGGAACGGGTCTCAGACTAGCCCTGTGACACCTTCAGTGAGCATTCCTTTGATTCACCGCTGCTCAGAGAGTCCTGCTAGCCGTGGGGCTGAGCTCTGATAACACAGCTCGGTGTCTGTGTGTGTACAGCTGCATGTTAGATCTCACTGCCCAAAGCTGGGTTTGGCTCTTGTCTTCTGGCTCGGGGAGGATATGGCAGAGTAGTGTCGCCGTGTGTTATATCTGAGGAGTTCTTTGGCATTCCAGGGCTGTTAAATTTTGGCCTCCAGCTGCTTATCTCTGAACGTTACTTGCAGTGGTGGACCTCGTCTCCTCGGACCTGGAGGAAGTTGCCCGGAAGTGCTCCCTGTCCTACAAGGTGAGAAGAGATTCCTTGGTGTTGATGTTTAATCTGGGAGCTAAAGCTGTAGCCTGCCAGAGAGAGCCAGGTTCAGCCAAATGCTTTGATGTGGGTTGTCTGTCTGTCTGCAGAGACCTCACCCTAATGCACAACTGGGCTGACGACGCATCAGTCTGTCTGCTGGGTGCTGTAGATCTGACCCGATGTTCCTTAGGGCCTTCTGTCTGTCTGCAAAGGCGCCTTCTCTGGGGAAGTTGTAATTCTTTGTACTGAGGTAGTCCCCTAGACTTTAAGGTCAGAAGGGACCATTATGATCATCTAGTCTGACTTCCTGCACAATGCAGGCCACAGAATCTCACCCACTCACTCCTGTAACAAACCCCTAACCTATGACTGAGTTATTGAAGTCCTCAAATTGTGGTTTGAAGACCTCAAGGTGCAGAGAATCCTCCAGCAAGTGACCCGTGCCCCATGCTGCAGAGGAAGGCGAAAAACCTCCCTAGCAGCCCCAGTCATGGCCCACAATGCGCAGGACAAACCCAGAACAAAGATGGTCCATGCCACAAAGCTCTCTACGAATTCTTCAGTGTCCCATTTGGGGATGGCTGTCTGTCCACACAGGCCCTGGTCGCCGTGAGACGTGTGTTGCTGGCACAGTTTTCAGCCTTTCCTGTCAATGGGGCGGATCTCTACGAGGAACTCAAGAGCTCCACGGCCATCCTGTCCACAGGGAGCAGGAGGTGAGGACGTCACCCGCGAAGGGGAGAGGAGCAAGGGTTAAAGCTGAATAGTTCTTCTCTTCTCCACCCTCTGTCACCAGAAGCCAAGTTGGATTTTAAGCTTCAACCTGGAGACAGCTCCAGCCGCTCGGCTGAGATCTGAGCTGTCACGGTATCTGTCAGGATTCCCTTCCTGCAGGGACTGAGCTGGTAGCAGGGCTGCCTCTTGAGTGGATAGAGATTCTGCTTTGCCGGTCCACAGCATTAGCGTGTTAGCACTAGTCACCTATTTCAAGCCACCAGCCTACACTCCTGCAGTTGACCCTTGCTCTGACCCCCCATTGTATTCATCTCCCTGTGCACGTGCACAGCTGCTGCATCCTTGCCAGAGATTTTTATCCCATTTGGTTGCAGAACATTATAAGCATTTGCACAGGTGGCAATTTGAGCCATTAAGGATGGTTACTGCTGCCGGAACAGCCCTGAGTCATGATGGCTCTGAGCGTGAGGACCAGGGATAGAAATTAACAGTTCGATACTTGGTATCAACCACTCTCCCTTTCCCCTTCCCTACTGGTTATAATAATCAAGTGCGACCTCTCAGAGGAGCCCACCTGTTGCCTTCGTGCTGCGTTCAAACCTCCAGAGCTGCCAACAAGGCAAAGGCATTCCCCGTTCAGGACTCTGTTCCTATACCTGCCCTGCTGTCATTTTAGCTCCCTTGCCAGAAACAGAAAGAGGAGTGAAAGGAAGGGGGGAGAGTCTGTGGGGATGTGGATGTGCTGGGTGAGTATATCTGAGACACAGGTACCCAGAGGCTACTGATTTCCAGCCTTCATTAGCTCAGGATTGATTCTCTTTTTGATTCTCTTTCTCCTTTTAGCTTGGATAGGCTGCTGGACTCTGGCCTGTATACTGGGGAAGTGACCGAGCTCACAGGAGCACCTGGCAGTGGCAAGACACAGGTAGGCCGTTCCGGGGCCTAACAGAGCAGATGTTATAATTCCTCCTCCTCCTCCCCCAGTTATTTAAGGTGACAGCTCCCTACACCCCATCCCCTGTGGCACATTCTGCATCCACAGGGAAGAGGCAGCTTGGGCCTCATTTGTTACTCCATTTTTCATTGTTTGATGGTTGATACTGTGCTCACTGGGGTGCTAACTGGGGGGAGATATTTACAACAATTGAAGACCAATAAACAGCTGTTGCCGGACATCTGGCAAGAATCCAGACTCATCTTACCCCCTGTGGCCACTGATCTTCCTCAGCTACTAGCCCAAAGAAGGAGATGCGTTAAACTGACTCATCTTGCACCATGTGTGAAATGTGGGGCTGTGAGCTGTGAACCAGGTTTTACCTAGAGCACATGGCAGGTGCCCTGGTGGAGTCAAAGGCCTGGATCTGTCTGCTGAGGCCTGTGTCAATCTCCTTGCTAGCAGAGGTGAAGGACCCTGGTGGCTCCGCTGTCCCGTCACTGTGTAACTGCGTGATAGTGGTTTGCAGACAGCGAGCCTGCTCCCTAGCTTGATTCAGGTGTAACGTGCTGGATTCAATGTGAAAACAAGCTGCTCCGCTAGGAAGGACGGCTGCAATGGGGTGAGATCCAGCCACACGCTCTTCCTCCTAGGTGTGTCTCAGCATAGCTGTGAGCACGTCCCACGACCTCAAGCAGAATGTCCTCTACGTCGATTCCACGGGTGGGTTCACTGCCTCTCGCCTGCTCCAGCTGGCTCAGACCAGGACAGGGGATGAAGAGGAGCAGGTCAGTGTGGTTGCATCACTGACCCTGACTGCTTCCAGCGTCAAGAGCGCGGAGCTAGTGACTCCTTGGCTGCTGTCACTGACAGTGGCCTGCCCCTGAACCAGCAGGGCGGATACCCAGGAATCCGATTTTTCCTCTGACAGACTTTCAGGCAATTCAGTGCTCCAGCCTTCGGTTGTCTTGGGCTTCCCCTGGCTCCCTCTATGAGCACCAAACCTTCCTTTCTCTGGGTGCCTAGCACCTCCTGAGAATCAGGCCACCTATTCAGGTCCCTTGTTATAGATTTAAGCTGCAAACATTGGCCTTAATTATTCTGTGCCTTAGTTTTCTCACCTATAAAGTGGGGATAATGGCACTACTACATGGGGCAGTGGGCAGGGTTGAGGACCCTGGGATGAAAGATGGTTGTAGAGTGTTGGCTGGGAATGCTGGGCAGCAGGTTCGAACATATTGTAGCCACTCGGACTTTGAAAGGTCTTGCTTGGGTTTGAATGATGGTGTGGTTCTTGGAGAGGGTGAGGCTGGGTCTGAACGAGCTGTCTCTGTGTGATGCTTTTGCTCTCTTCTCCCTGCAGGTGGAGGCTCTGCAGAGGATTCAGGTGGCCCGGGTGTTTGATGTCTATAAAATGCTGGATGTGTTACAGGAGCTCCGGTGCAGCGTGTCCCAGCAGGTGGGGCTCTGGCTCTCTCGCTGTGATTGTGTAAAGATCCACCCAGTCAGAGCGGTGGCCTGATCCTGGGAAGCTGTGGGGCTGCTCACTTGAGTCCAAACGTGCAGGATTGGGCGGACTTTTCTGTTGATATCAGGATCTCCAGGCTTTTTCAGCACTCTGATTTCTTCATCCTGGTGACCACGCATCTTGTGCTGGCATAAGCTGTACTGGTGCCACTCTGCATGGCACTTGGTGCCCTGTGTGTTGCCCTCACACACTCTGTGCTTCGCTCCCAGGTCCTGAGCTCCTTGGGACCAGTGAAGGTGCTGGTGGTTGACTCTGTCTCAGCTGTGATTTGCCCACTCCTTGGAGGCAGGCAGGCGGAGGGTGAGTGTGAGAGGCGCTGCGGGGCGAGCACGGTTCGAGGATTCAAAACTGGGTCTCTGCAGCAAAGAAACACTGATCTACCCATGCTGGGGACAGACAATTCCAGTATTTCTTCTGGATCTCGCTAATTACTTGCAACATTTCCAGCTGGTTTTCTGTGCTGTCGATGATCCCCAGTATAGTCTGATCCCTGAGCCCCCATGACTTATGGAATGGGGAGAGGAAAATGTTGTTCTTGTTTTTTATTCCAGGGCAGTGTGGGGTTATATAACAGTGCTGGAGACCATCTAAAAATGTACCATTCAGCTACCCCCTTATTTGCGCTCTTCCAGATAAGCTTGAATACCTAGTTGATTTCTTACTCGTCAGAATTTTGTGGGGCTGTTGGAACCTCTACAGATTTTTGTCACTGATTTCTAGTAAGGTGAGGGTAGGGGGCTGGATTGATCCTGGAACTGGACAGCCACTGGTAAAATGCTTCACATAGGCCGGAGTGTAACTTCTAGTCACTACTGACTTGGACTGCATTTGATTATGCCTGAGAGTGAGGGATTCCATTGCCCATTGCCAGTCCTCTGAGCCATCTGGCCTGTAGTTATTGGAAGTCAGTGGGGAAAATGTCATGGCCTGAAATAAGCAGGAGACTCGCAGTCCGGTTTCTAGAGGACAAGTGTGCATGCCGGTCACCATCACAGTTAGGGCTGGGTGGCAGTCTCAGCAGAGAGGCAAAGGGTTGAATGGGTCATGGGAAGGCATTGTGGCCTAGTGGATAAAGCACTCGACTGGGACTCAGGGGAGTTCTGTTTCTGGCTCTCCATCTGGCTTATGGGATGACCTTGCACAAATTGCTTTCCTTCTTAGTTTCCCCGTCTGTAAAATGGGGATATTACTACTGATCTCCTTTGGAATGCACTTTGAGATCTGTTGATGAGAAGCACTGTTGAAGAGCTAGGTGGTGATATTATTCTAGCTCTGGTCCTCCTGGTTCAGGGGTGGTGCCCGTTAATGGAGTGAGTGGTGGGAGTGGAGGAGGGAAAGATGTAACTGCTGCTGCCTATGCTAGGTTTGTTCCCTGGATATGAGAACTATCCAGGGACTGACAAATAAGCATGTATTAACTGCACTAAGTTCACATTATATATCAGGGTCATCTGCCTGGGTGGGAGTGCAGAGGACTGAGGGAACTGCACCAGATTCATTCTCTCAGGAGAGGGTCCTAGGTCTCGAAGAAACTGCCAATGGAAGCAAGCCTTGAAATGCTATTGTATCGTCATCCACAGGCTTGGCCCTCATGATGCAGCTGGCCAGGGAACTGAAGACACTCGCCAGAGAACTTAGCATGGCTGTGGTCGTGAGTTTGTTGGTCTTTGCCTTGCTCTTCCTGGGCTGGGAGCAGGGGACCCAGAGTTGAAAAGAATTTGGGGGCAGAGAATTATGACAGAGGTGAACCTGTTCAAAGCTGCAGAGGAGCAGGCAACGGGACTCCTGCAACTCTGCAAGCATCAGTGGCCTGGGACTGTTCTCTGAACTGCAGCTAAACTTCCACAAACTGCCTGGCGAGAACAGAGCTGAGCAAGCTGTGGTTTTTATTAACTCTGCCAACGGGCTGTTTCTGCTCACGGATCCCGAAGGAGTTCAGGACAGGTAGATGACAGGGCTGTTTGCATTGCTCTCTGATGCAACAACTGATGTAGATTCCTATATAAACTAGGTGCCTGGCTAGTTACCAGAGTGGCCCTTGAGCCAGTCATCTTTGGGTAGGTACAGGGCATTACAGCATTTATAAACGGATGGTGACTGGAAAGGCCTCCGTGCTCTGTCCTTCGGTTCTGGGGCTGGGCATTTGCACTGAGGATTTGACTCCTAGGAGGAATGCCGTGACCCTGATCAATGTGCTGAATGGGGAGGTCCTGGTGGAGAAGCATTATGAATAGTCAATATAGTGGAGCAGGCATTAAAATGTATTGGGAGAATCCAGCTTCGCTGTTGCTCTGATCACCTGTAAAGCAGCAAGCAAAGAAGCAGAGGGGAAGAACCATCACAGATTCAAGGTTAAACTCACCGCCTGGGAGGCACTGCAGTCCCCAGGAATGAGAGAGTCTGCTATACACTGGCCTCTCCTAGCTTCATTGCCAGTCTGGGGCCAGCAGTCATTTTAAGCCAATGCACAGGTCTTACCGAAGCAGTTTGTGTGAACACACTGGCGCTTTCTCTCCCTCTAATGGCTAGAGCATGTATAGTCAATTGAGCCCATTTGAGCTAACAGACCTGGTAGAGGTTCATGTTTCTAAAACATAAAGTGGTGGGCAGGCAGGGATTTGGACTGTGGTGGACTGGAGAACTGCCTGCTTGGGGAAGCTTGTCCAGCATTGCTTGAGCTAAAAGATAAGCTTGGAAGGAGTAACTTATTTGTCAACTTGTATACGTGCCACTGGAGAGGCACAAATTGCCGCAGCGAGTGATATTTCGAAGGGCACAGGACTTAATTTGTGCCAGGCCTGAGCCCTGGCATCTCTAGGCTTGGCAGTTCATAGCCCTGGCACCTCCAGGCCTCTCGCATCAGTTATTAAAGTAAAAAAACTTGCTTAAGCCCCAGCACCTCTTTCATTACAAATGAAGCACTGGAAGGGCAGCATGGGCAGTCATGACAAGGGGCAAAGGAAGGAAAGGAACCAAAATCAGTGGAAGCAGCTGATTGCATCCGTTAGCTCCCGAAGTGTCCCAGTGTTTCATGGCAAGGAGGAGCAGTTATTGCTGCTAACTGGTTGGAACTGATCAGCTGGTTTCTTGTATTCCAGGTGACTAACCACGTGACCAGAGATGGCAGCAGCGGTCACCTGAAACCAGCCCTAGGTCGCTCCTGGAGTTTTGTGCCCAGCACCCGGGTGCTGTTGGAGAGCAGAGAAGGCACTTGGGGGAAAGCTAGCACCTGCCGCATTGCTTCCTTAACAAAATCCTCCCGGCAGGTGAGACGTTCCTGGAGAGCCCATCTGGGGATGGTGAGGATGGCCATGGAAAAGGTGGTTTGGAGTTAAGTCAGAGACAGGTTGCCAGGCAAGGACCGAGTCCTTAGGGAAGTAATGGAAGAACTCTGGCTTCATTCAGGAGTCACCGGCAGGACACTGTGGTGAGCTTTGAAGACTTGAAGAAAATACAACCAAGCTATAAATTGTGGAAGTGCATGCATTTTTTCCCTGCTTCTAAATGGCCCATTTTATAATTCCGGACATAATTAATCAGTTGCTTCATTTCTGATTTGGGTCACACTGACTCAGTTGTTCCATCGAAACACTCCTGACTACGCATGGTCGTTAAAGATCTCATATAACTACTTGCAAGAGGAAGAACATTGACTCAGATGTCCTGGTCAGTTACTAACATGCGTGACTATGTTGTATTGTTCTCACTGTAGCTTCAAATTAGATACTACAGGCCAAGCCCTCAGATGGTGTAAACCCATCTAACTCCATTGAAATCACTGGATCTGTGGTGATTTATACCACTTGAAGATCTGGCCCTATATTCTGTTTCCCTTCCTGAGCCAAATTGCTGTCTAGTGTATTTGTATTGCAGTAGTGTCGAGAAGCCCAAATCAAAATCAGAGCCATATTGTACTGGACACTAAATAAAATAGTTAGAGACAGTCCCTGTCCCCAAAGAGCTTACAGTGTGACGCTGATAGTAGGTACAGATGTGACCTTAATTATGGACTCTTAGGGCTTGTCTACTTGGGGACATAGAGAAAAGTTAATCTGAATTAACTAAATGTGTGAATTTGAAATGGATCAGTTAAACCAAATTAAATCCGTGTGTGTATTTACTTATTTCACTTTGGAAGTGAATTAAAATAAACTGCATTAAAGCCACTTTAATTCTGAATGAGGGTGTTCACACTGGGATTTAATAGTTTCACTAATCCATTTCAAATTCATGCCTTCAGTTAATTTGGATTAACTTCCCTAGATGCCTCGGTATAGACAAGCCCTTAAATATGCGAGCTTAATTTCCTCTTCGCTTCCCTTACAGCCAACTGGGATTGAGGTGGAGCTGGACATCGGAAGCTGTGGGGTATTGGAAGAGAGCCCAGCTGCATCCGGAGAGGGATGCTGATGGAGAGTGAAAAGTGAACAGCAGATTACAAGGGCCTTTACTATGAGCACCTTTGCAGCTTATATTACTGAAGACTGCAGAACCAGACCACGTTAACCAAGCCATCTTCGGCGCCAGGAGAGGTGCTTGGAGTCCCAGAAGAAAGGATTATAGAAACAGGGCTGTTTCCTATTGTCTTCGCCAATTAAGAAACTCCCTCATCCTGGACAAGGGAGGTTTGGGGTTCCAAGAAGATTGCAGAGGAATGCGTTTGAGTCAGACAAGTGCTGTGTGTGGTTGTGGCACTTTTCTGGAGTGCATTAAAACCACAGGCCCTGTCCTGGGGGTTCTGTGGATTATCAGGGGAATCGTTGTCTCAGGATGTTGTGGGATCAGCAGGAATTTTGCTGAATTCTTTGATGGGTAAACACCAGACTGTTGGTAACGTGGCCAACTGCTGCCTGATCCCAGAACCTCCAGCTCTGTAGTGAGGGTTCCTGGGAGGCCTCAAAGAATACCATCAAGACCTTCAGAAGCTGGAATTCCATCTACTGTAGCTGCCATTAGTTTTAGTCCTGTTACACCTCTATAGGATCATCACTACAGCAGCCTTCAGGCCTGGGTCCCTCTCTGCTTATTCTGTAGCAGGCTGCTAAAGGGAAACCACGGGATAAGTTCTCAGAGCTTTTTATGGTCACATCTTTTCTACCCAGAGTAATCATGGGTAGTTTGTAGGTGGGGGTGGTTGTATTTAGGTGTATATTGCATAAAGAGTTGCTGCTACCTCAGGGAAAAAGGTTTGTGTCTTGGGCCAGAGCCTTAGCTGGTGCAAATTGGGTGTTGCTCCTGATTGACAGCACTGGAGATCTGGTCCTTTGTTTACGCACTTCTTGGCTGATGTATTTGATATTACTTCCTGTATTTCTCTTCCTTTGACTTTTTTTTTTTAAATATTATTATAAGGACTATTTTGCTTGGAAAACAGGAACTTTTTTTTAATGAGGTTATTCTACACCTGCTGCTGCGCCTGCAAATGATCCCGATTTCGAGTGAGGACAGACGGACTCTAAAGCCTTGCCTGAACTCGGGGAATTGTACAGAAAAACACCCACCTGATTTAGCTGAATCAGTGTTTGCACCAGTGAGAACATTAGTGTAGACAAGGCTCTGGTCTCTGGATCCGTTTCTACCATCTCATTGATTAGACTTGCTTTTCACTAATGCTGCAAGGTAAACAGGTCCAGCTTCAGTCTATTCCCTGGTTCCCATTCGTGCTGGCACTGCTGCAGTCAAACTGGTGTTTGACTCAGTAAGGAGTTTTTGTAAATTTCCCCAGAGTACACAGGGCTTAAGATCTTCTATTTTTATCTGTAGGCAAATGTCCCTGGTAATGAAAAGGGCAAAGAAACACACAGAACGGATCTGAGATCTCGATCTAATCGCCCTAAATTGCATGTTTTTCAGAATTTCCCAGGAGACAGCAGCAGGTCTGGGTTTTGCTACCATTCGATTTTGTTTCACTCACCCGTGTGTTGCTACAGTGCTTGTGAGAACCCCAGATCTCTATTCTCTCAGGGATATAATTTAACAAGAAGGTCTACACCATGTCCCATGAACTCAGCTAACCAATAATTTAATGCATATGCATTGCTGTGTAAGATAACAATAAGCACAGTTGCTAAGTCAACCCTGTAGCAAAGAACCATGTGATCAGATATAAATAAAATAAATTTATCATCATCATCATTGGAAGCCATTTGTAATTATTGTTATTTGTATTGATCAGGCACCAGGACCCACATCATGTGAACACAAAAAGACAAGCCCTGTCCCAAACAGCTTGCAAAGCGACTTTTGTCTAACAATCTTTTCTGTGCAAATAGTCGTCATGCGTGTCTGGTGGAGATACAATGGGCCAAATTCTCTGCTGCTGTCAATTGCCACAGCTTCCTTGAAGTCAGTGGAGCTGTTCCAATTTACACCACTACCAGATCTGACCTGTTATGTCTTTTGTACCAGCTGTGTTTACACACCGATTTATAAAGATTTCAGGTAAACTCCTATCTGGCACGATTGCTTTATCCAGTTAGTTTGGGAGTCCTAGGTGGAGTACAAATTGGGAGATGTGGAGCAGGAAAGGAAACAAATCTAAAAATTTCCAGGCGCTATCATAGATCCATCAAGGTTAAGACTAGAAGAGACTATTAGATCATCTAGCCTGACCTCAACCTTATGTAACCTGCATTTAGCCAGAGATATTTAAAGCTACCTAAGCAATTTGGATGGGCATCCGGAGCCCTAACATGGCTCTGAAAACCTCAGCGTTATACCATGGACACATGCCTGCAACTTTAACCTCATTGTAATGACATTTTGTGTGTGTTCTCTTCTGCGTACTTTGTGAGTCTTCCCAGATTCAGTGCCTTCTCGCATTTTCCTGGGAAGTCCAAGTCATTAGGGCAGAGATGGAAACATCTCCAGGGGTGAAGACCAATTTGTTTCTTGGCAATTACTGTGCTCTTTCTAGTCACTACCAGTGCCAGTCAGAGGAAAGCTTCAGAGGTGAAGTGACTTGGTGGGAGGGAAGGAGGAGGGGTGGGAACTCCATTTAGCGGGAGCAAGGCCAGGGGAAGAAGGTTCCACAGCTGGAGAGGGTGGACTGTGGGGAACGAGTGGGTTGGGAAGTAGGGGATGTATGGTTGGAGGTGGGGAGAGAATGGAAGGTGGACATGAGGAATTATATGAAAGACCACCTCCAAATGTCAGGGTGGCTATTTTGAGTGAGTGGGTGGGAAGTAGGCAGAAAGGTAAGGGGAGATTGGAAGAGTTCTCTCCTTCCTTTCCTGTCTCCTCCTCCTAAACACCCCAAGCCCTGTTGTGATATTTTGACTTCACAGCTTCCCTACACTATGGATAACAGTAAGTGACTCATCTCATGCACCCAACTGGGGTAGAACATATGGAAATATTTAAAAGCAAGGAAATGAAGAAGAAACTCGACGCAACTGCTATTTCTCAGAGTATGTTTCACAATCATGGAGCGATGATGCAAACGGTTTGGAGGAAATTGCTAAGGAGAGAAGGCTTAAACCCCGTAAACCCAAGCTATACTGTTACAAGCTATCAATCCTTAAACTTCAGGGAATAAGCTGCTCACCAGAAGGGGTCAGGCAGCAATGTCCTTCCTGGATCAGTGTACCAAGCCTATTTGGTGTTTTCTGTCTTCCTCTGAAGCAACAGCCACAGGCTGCTGCTGCTGACAGCAGAATACTGGACTAGATGGACCATTGCTTAGGAGGGGGCAATTCCTACCTTCCTGGTGTTGGCTGTGAGGTAAATGGTGGGGAGGAGGAAGAGGGTGTTTCATGATAATGTCCTAAATCTTCTGGCTGCATTTCAAGCACTTTGCACAGGAAAAGTGTGATTATAAGTGGCATGTATTGTTTTATCAGTGATATGATTACAGGGTCTTGCCTTCAGCTGAAAGGTAGGGGCCAGTGCAAGAGGCAGGGTATTGGATTCAGCAGCCAGAGCTGTATGGCAAAGCATGACTTCCTACCAAAGTTGACTTTCCCAATATTTATAATGAAATCATGCTTGAACATGGCTTGTGTCCTAACTATTATGAGAATCTGGCTAATCTTCATCTCCGTGCTCAAACCCAGCCCTGCTCTAACGCAAACTATGTACTATGTTCCTTGTACAGATAAGGCACCTTCGCTAGTTTTCCAAATGCAGCAGATTAAATTGAAAACTGAGGTGAAAATGCCTTCTGAGACATCCCTGTCAACTGAAGCAAAGCTGATGGGGGCTACTACTGCAAACAAGATGGTCAAATATCTCCAAGAACTGAGCTTATTTTGCCTGTAGTTAACAGTACCTTTCTGCAGGGAGGACTCAGAAGCTTGTCAGCAGTGTGATATGCGCATATAGCTGCAAGTTAGGGGAAAACCGCAAAGTGGTCAGGGATATTTAATATGCACCTAGAGCAGGCATGATCTCACTCTTTGCTCCCGGAAAGCCAGAAACAGTAATCTCAATGGAACTCAATGCATCAAAGAGAAGGAAGAGCAGCTGTGACTCTGGTCAGACTCTGAACCATGCCACAGGGCTGGGCTTGGGTTCAGATTTATTTCCCTGGTGGAGTCCCATGCAGGGGTTCAGACCCTAAGCCAACTCTTGCTTGGGGTAAAGGGTTGAACCCAGAGCCATGACCCACTGGTCAGGGGAGTTGGATCTTAGAGCCAGGTCCTGCTATGGGGGGGATGATGTTGGAGCCTGGGGGCATTCAGCTTTGATCCTGGAACAGGGCCCGCCCAGGGCTATGAAGCTCCAGCTGGGTCCTGCCTGGGGGCTCTTGGAGTCCAAGAGTGGGATTTGCAGGGTGAGGGGACCCTGGCACCAGACTCTGTAGTGGGGTGAGGATAGGGTAACTAGATGTCCCAATATTAGGGACTTTATTTTATATAAGCAACTCTACACCCACGCCCCCATCCTGATTTTTCACACTGGCTATCTGGTTGCCCTAGGTGACGGGCCCCGCCCCTGCCTCGTGGGGGATTCGAACCGGATTTCCCAGGGGCTAGTTATTTCCGCTTGATGGCGTAAGCAAAGTTCCCCGCGTGCGTTGCGCTGCTCCCGCCTCTCCACCAGAGGTCGCTGTGGCCGCGCCGGCTGGCAGGGCCGAGAGGCCGCTCTAGCCCTCCTCTCTGTGGCTTCCGCCGCTCTGGCCCCCGTCTCGTTGGCTGGCTCCAGCCTGGGTGGGTAGTTGTCATAGCGCCGCCGCCGCGCGGGGCGGAGGGGGAGGTTCGGTGCAGCCGCCCGCCCGCGCCGTCTCCGTCCCCTCCCCCCCTCCCCGCCCCCCGCAGGGGCGGGCCGGGCCGGCCGTACCGGATACACCGCTCCCGGGAGCGGGGGGCAGAGCAGGTTGAGGGGGGCGGAGGAGAGAGGTCCGGGGGGCGGGGTGTCCGGGCTGGGGGCGGCAGGAGAGGGCGGGGTGCCCGGAAGCCTTGGGGGGGGCTGCAGGAGAGGCGGGAGGCGGGTGTCCGGGGCTTGGGGGCGGCAGGATGAGGGGGCGGAGGCGGGGTGTTCGGGGCTGGGGGGGCGGCAGGAGAGGGGCGGAGGCGGGGTGTTTCGGGGCTGGGGGGGGCGGCAGGAGAGAGGGCGGGGGGGTGGGTGTCCGGGGCTGGGGGGCGGCATGAGAAAGGCTTGGGGGTTGTGTGTGTGTTGGGGGGGTCATTGGGCTTTGTTCTCTCTAGGGCGGGGGTCAGGAGAAGGGGGCTGGCTTGCTGCCAAGGGGTTGGGGAAGGGTTGGGCAGCCCCTTAACAAAGGCTGGTGGGCAAAGCCTGAGCTTGTGGGACTGGGAGTTAGGAGCTGCTGTGTTTCTAACCCCTGGCTTCAGTGCTGGCAGGTAAGTCCCGTTCCCTCTCTGTGCCTCGCTTTCCCCATATGTTCAGTGGCCACAGTGACACTGACCCGCCTGGGAGAGGGTTGTGCCGCTCAGGTGGTTACTATGTAAATGCTGTAAGACAGTGGAGTGGTCTGTAAGTGTCAAGCGTTGTTATTTTGCCTAAGCTGTTTGCTCTCATGTGCATTTTACCACGTCCAAAGGGTGCTCATTTGGTACAATGCCAGTGGCACCAGGATGCTGTTTTCTTGATGTAATGGAGCCAAAACTAATTTCTCAATGAATAACTTTACCCTTATAGTTGAAACACTCTCCTTGTTTTTATGTCATAAACAAAATCAGGCAAAAATTAAATATTTATCTTAACAAAGTGTAAACAATGATGGAAATGTAGCAGGAAGGCATTATCTGTGAGCCTGGTGAAAAGTAAAGGTAGTTTGACGGTTCTTCAGAGGCTTTTTCCTGTAAGCTAGACAAAGTGTTGCCTATGTTGTTGGGGAAGTAATGATATGCCTTGTCAAGGTAGGCTTCTAACAAACATTACATTATTATGTTTAATTGTAAATAAGTTTTTGAAAACTCACTTACTCACAGTCTAGTCTGAATTTGTACGGATTAGGCACTTATTGGGGAAGGGAGCACATGCAATCACTTTACATGTTTTGAATGTTAATGGAAGGACTCTTGCACTTCGTAACAGTTCAGCTATCTTAATCTAATGTATCTTTGTGATAGCAGAAGGCACTCCAAGACTGTAGAGGTAAGCATGATATAAGAACTTAGCTAGCCAGAAGAATTTAGCTTTACAGTTCACAGATTCTAGTAGTGTGCAAGGTGATGTTATGGAAGTGTCATTTATGTATTGTTTACTAAGACTCTGCATTGCCACTGACTTTTTTTTCACACAATATGTATACGGTATGTCCTAGAGCATGTTGTGCAATTAATTAAATTTTCTCTTTGGAGAACTATTATGCTACAGTGTATTGAGTTGTGTTACTCACTTGGTTTTTCTCACTTGACTGGATCGATAAGGATCTGGACTAAGGGAAATACGTCTCTAGTTTCAGCACTCCCTTTCATTGTGCTGGTGATTGGAAAGTACAGTAATTGTTTATTTAGGATTATCTTTCTGCAGGTTTGAAGGCAGTAGGGTTTCTTTTTCTTACAATAACTGTACTAACTGCAAATTGATATGGCATAGATGGCTACATTAATCCTTTTTGGTTTTGTTTAAAATTTACTCACTATCATAATTTTCACCATTTTATTTTGCCAGATCCAAATAAATTGAACCCATATAAGTATTAGCAGAAGAGTAGCGGGGGTGAACTATCTGTGTTTAAACAATATTTTTATATTATTTCCTGCATGTTCTAGATCAGTGGTTCTCAGCCTATTTACCACTGTGGGTCACACGTGCAGCTCTCTGTGTTAGGTGGGCCTCATCCACACATAACACAATATACCAGGAGTGGCCAAACTAACTGACCCTCTGAATTGCATATGATGCGGCTCTCGAACTTCTCAAGATCAGGACACATACAACCTGCCCTATGGGGCAGTGCCTGCTGGGCTGTGGGGCTTCTGTCCCTATGCTGCTCCCCAGGGCTAAAGTTCTTAACCTCTCCCTGCCCCCCCCCCCCAGGCCGAAGCCTCTAGTCTCACCACACTACCGCATGGGCAGAAGCCCCGCTCTCCCCCTTGCCCAGTCTTGAATGTGGAGAATGGGTGGGGTGCCTGGGGGATCCAGGAGCTGCACTTTAACTGTAAAAGAGCCGCGTGTGACTCATGAGCCACAGTTTGGCCACACCTGTAATATATACTACCTGTATGGCCCTGAAAATGTCATATGGGCCACAGCTCTGTGCTGATTGCGCTGTGGGTTGAGAACCACTGTTCTAGACCCTCACTTCTCTCATATTCAAAATACTATGTCCCTATAAAAACTTCTGTGTTCACAGTGTTGGTGGTGAGAAGAATTTGTGGTTATAGCAGCAAGCTGCCCTATGGATAATCATAACTGGCTTTACTGGAACAACTGGGTCCAGTGAAACAAATTGATCCAGCTAAATCCATTATCTTGTGTTGCACACTGGCCAATGCCGGCTGCTTCAGGATTCATCCTGTGAGTGATTGGGGAACTGTCTAACTATAGAGTAGCGTGGTTTGGACATTTCTTCTGTCAGTATTAATCAGACTTTAATGAAAGCAAATTTGTCTTCCACTGTCATTTATGTCTGTAGATAAATGTTTGTTTATTCATGCCTTTACTGAGGTGAAATAGAATAACTCAGGTTTCCGCAAGAGTTACTCCCTTTGAATGGAGTGTCCCTGTACCCTTTCCTCCTGTGCTTGCAGGATTAAAAATAAAGTTAAGGCAGAAAGCCGTGCAATAATATCTTTAAACTATCTGGGCTTGTTAGCATGCTAGATGCGTTTATTTTGTCAATCTAATTCCTTCCTGCCTTCCCCATCCCAAACCTGTATTCCCTGTCTTTGTTGTTGGCTTTGGAAGTATATGCTTTTAATTTTTCTAGCTAAAGATGTACTGATTACTTGTAATACAGTAGCCTTGTAATTCAGCCCACCAAGTTTGTTGGTTTAATTTACTTATAATGACCAGGGATGCGCAAACTACATCTTGGGAGCCACGTCCGGCCCTTCAAACGTTTTAATTTGGCCCTGGAGCTCCTGAGGGGGAGTGGGGTCTGAGGCTTGCCCTGCTCCCCACGTGGCATGGCTCTGCGCGGCTCCCGGAAGCAGTGGCATGTCTTCCCTCCGGCTCCTACGCGTAGGGGTAGCCAGGGGATTCCACACACTGTCCTGCCCCAAGCACCGGCCCCGCAGCTCCCATTGTCTGGTAACTGTGAGCATTCGTGGCCGACCATACAATTTTCTTACCCAGATGTGGCCCTCAGGCCAAAAAGTTTGCCCACCCCTGACCTAGACTGTAAATTCCTTGGGGACTGGGACTGATTTAAATTTATGTTCAGTGCCTAAATATTTTGAAAGGAATATTAAATCTAATGTTTCAGGCCTTAAGCTTGCCTCTGTAGAGATCATGGTGAAACCTCATGTTGTGGCAGGCTATCCTACAGCTGTCTACTGTGGGGATCATACACCTTCCTCTGAAGCACCTGGTTAGACTTACTCAGTTTCTCTAAACTGGAGGTGAGGCTCATCTCTATAATTCCTGGAAATTTCTCATGCCTTTTTTTCTAGCAGATACATTTCCACATTAGTGACTTTCAAGTCTTTAGAAACAATTGTTGCTTTTAGAGACAGGATGCATCCTTATCAGTATCTCCCAATATGTATTCAGTACCTTGTAATTTACTGCATTTGAGTTTCTCAATTTGCTCTGAAATACTTATTAGATTTCCTTTTTTTTTTTGGTAAAACCACACTGACTTCCTATGTCAGGTAACATTCGAATAGGAATTGGTGTGCCTACATTTGTTTAGCTTGCCCCAAGAGCTAAACTATGTAAGCCAGGTTTTAACTTATCTAAGAGTGCTCACACACAAAAATGCATTGATTTAACTACATTAGTGCAACATCACACTATTCGGTACACTAGTGCAACTTTTATGTGTAGATCAAGTCTATGTTGATATTGTCATCCTCCCTTGTCAGTCTCAAAACAATCTGCTTTAAAAACAGTCATTTTATGGCATCAGTAAATCGCTTCTTAATACCATACTATACCATTCAGTCAGTTTTGTGGTTGTTAAAATCACCCACTGTAAACATTTGCTAATGAGAGGTTATTTATAGTGTTTTCTGTTGATGCGCGATGATGACATGTTTTGTAGGCTTGCATCGTGCATTCATAGTTTTCTTACACATTCACGTCAATGTTCCTTGGGAACTTTTTTCTCTGTAGGTAGCGGTGGCTCAGGCTAGCCGCTGAGCAATGGAATTCTTTGGACGGGAGGGGTGGTCCGTAGCAAGTTAAAGCTGCATTGTACTGTGCAAGTAGTGCATTCTGATACAACACAACTGGTAACTCTGCTGAGGTCTCAGTGAGGAGTCCCTCCTCTAAAGAGTTGGATTGGTGGACCCTTTGTCCTTTAACTATTTGCAGTGAGCTACTTTTATTCATCACATCTCTGATGGGGTCTTCACAGGTACCTGGTTTTGTAATTTTGAACACAAATGGGTCCTGGAGTCCCAAAATAATTTTTTAAAAAAAATGATCCGTATTTCTATAATTATAGGAAGATAAATGGCTTCTGTGTTTAGACAATTAACATTTTTCTCATGTGAATCCAGGGAACTCTTCCCATATGTGCCTGACATTCTAGGCTAATTGCAGAGATGGGTGAAATGTGAAGCTTAATAGATTGTTGGAGGTTTTTGCGGGGGGTGGGCTGGTTAAACAATAATGAAACTGTTAGATGCCTGCAGGGAAACACTGCTGCCTGTGTGTGGACTTTGTACTGGAGAAAGTTTCAATTGTTCCCAAGCAGGGCTAGCTCTAAAATGTCGCTTTTGTGGCTGCTAGTAGCATAGTAGTCTAAATGACTGACTCTCTTGAGGCCATTATACAAGCATTGCAAAATATTTTTGGAAACAGTTTATTTTTCTGATTCAAATAAAGCTTTGTCTTAAATGGCCCTTCCCACTTTATACTCAAAAGCCTAGAAATTGACGGAGATAATTCTTATGTTTTTTAACTCACAGAATGCTGCAATTAAAAATGCAAGTTCTTCAAACTGGAGACTGATACTTGCATAGTTCATGCCTTGTAGTTTTTGCATGTGATCACTTGTTTCCTTATAAGATCAGTCAGCTTCTGGTCTGTGTTGCTGTTTCATATCCTTTTCGTGCACAGGGGCATCTGTTACCATAAGTAAGTGCAAGTTTACGCTACAGAATTAAGTCGACCTAAGTTATGTCAACGTACAGCCGCCACAGTAATTAAATCACTTTTACATATTCACAGTATGCTTCTTGTGTCAGTGGTGCATGTCCTCATTAGCAGTGCTTCCACTGATGCAGAGAGCAGCGCACTATCTGTGGTTACCCCATTGTGTAACTTGCCACCATCTAGCGCAGAGTGTTTTGGGAAGGGTTTGCACTGTGTCTTGGGGGGAAATGAGACACACAGGGCTGACTGGGAACATGGTGCAGTTTTCTCTAGCCCATAATTTTATCTCCATCCCATAATGTTTTGTGCCTCTTTTCAAAAGCCCCACAAACCCATGCATCCTCCATCTGTGTAAGAAGCATGGATCTTGCACAGCTTTTTGTTGTGATGAGCCTTGCGAGCATGGCGCGCCTGATTGTGCAGTATTTGCAGAGCTGTCAGTGGAGCTACAGGGAACATGATGACTCCTTGGAGGCTAGGTTGCTGTGGAACATCGAAAGAAACAATTTAAGGTGGTTGTTGGATTCACAGAGCAGCTGCAGAGGTGGAGTACTGTTTCGGAATCTGAGAAACAAGCACTGACTGTTGGGATCACCTTGTTATGCAGATATGGGATGTCTAGCAGTGTCTGCAGAATTTTCGGATGTGCAAGGCCACATTCCTGTGTGTGTCGCTTTCCCAAGCCCTCCAGTGGAGCGACACCAAAATGAGAGCTGCACTGACCTTAGAAAAGCAATTGGTGATTGCTAGTGATCAGTTGGGAATCAATTTGGAGTAGGGAAATTCACTGTGGGGGATGCTGTGATGCAAGTGTGCAGGGCTATTAACTGCGTCCTGCTATGAAGGATTGTGACTTTGGGCAATGTGTAGGACATAGTGGATGATTTTGTACCATAGGTGTTCCTGAACTGTGGTGGGGCAATAGATGGCATGTGTATCCCTATTTTGGCACCAGACCACCTTTCCACAGAGTACATCAACAGAAAGGGTTACTTTTCTATGGTATTGCAAGCATTGGTGGCTCACCAGGGATGTTTTACTGACATCAATGCAGGATGGTAACGGAAGGTGCATACACATGCATCTTTAAGAACATAGGCTTGTTCAGAAAGCTGCAAGTAGGGACTCTTTCCAGACCAGAGGATTACCATTGGGTATGTTGAAATGCCAGTAGTGATCCTGGGAGACCTAGCCTACCCCTCACTCCCATGGCTCATGAAGTCGTACATCAGCCACCTCAACAGCAGCAAGAAGCACTTCAGCTACAGGCTCAGCAGATACAGAATGACAGTTGAATGTGCCTTTGGCTGTTTGAAAACCTGCTGGTGCTGTCTACTCATGAGATTTGATCTCAGTGGAAAAAAAAATCCCAATGGTTATAGCTGCCTGCTGTGTGCTTCATAATATCTGTGAAGCAAAGGGGGAAAAGTTTCTTCTAGGGTGAAGGGCGGAGGTGGAATGGCTGTCTGCTGATTTTGAGCAGCTAGATACCAGGGGTATAAGAAGAGCTCATCAGGGAGTCTTTGAAAGACCATTTTAATAGTGAGCCACAGTAAACTATGTTGCTGTAATGTGCTGTGCCTGGCACTGTTTTTTTTTTTTTTTTGCACCCCGGTATGAACTCTGTAATGAGCGCTCAGTGTGTAGTAATATAACATTGCAAATGAATGCACCTCTTGCTATTATCTGTGAATGATGTCAGACCCAGCCAACATATGTTGTAAACTAATAAAGATGAATTAAGTTGCCATAAATAGACTGTTATTCCAAACCCATGCAAACAGATTTATAATGGAATGAAACATTATAAATACAAGGAAAGAACCTTTGAAGGGGAAAGAAGAATCATTTTCATTTCACAAACACATACACCCACTGTGTCTCTCTCAGGTCAGTGTATGTGTGGCTGTGATTGCCTGTACCCTTCCCCAAAGTGGAGTGATGGGGTAGTGCTTCAGCTCTGGATGTCTTGGGAATGTGTGGTATGTCGTAGGGAGGTCCTGGAATGCAGCTATCTATGGGCTGCAGAGGAAGGCGAGGACAGATCTGTTGAACCTGAAGATCAACAAGAGTCTCCAGCATCTCGGTTTGCTGCTTGAGAAGTGCTAGCATCTCCTGCTGCATGTCTCTCTCCTTTTCCTTTGCTTTTCTCCTCTCCACTCTATCCTTGTCCATTCTGTCCACGAGGATGATCCTCCAAGCCTTGTGCTCAGTATCTGAATCACCAGAGGCTTGCAGGATCTCTTGAAACACGTCACTACATCTCCTCCTTATCTGACTGAGCCGCTTCACTGGTGTGGATGGAGAGACCCTCAAGGTCACATTTCCAGCTGCAAAAGATACAGTGCACAGAGGTACTATTGAGAGTGTTTTGACAAGATAAACGGAAACTTGGTATGCTGAACTCACTCCCCTCGATCCACACAAGTTACATTCTCACTTCTCCTTGGGATTCATAGAGCACAGTGGCTGTCCCAGCCATGGTGAATATGGCCCAAAGGCAGGGAGTGAGTTAGGACAATGGGAGTGTGGTAGCTCATGGGCATGACTATACTTGGGTAGGGGAATTGAACTGAATACTGGCACCGTTTTCCACAGGCAGCGGTGATTCTAGCTGAGATCTCACTCCTGCGGGTAACGGAGGCTGAAAGGGAACAGCTCCTGCATGTGTCTGTCTGCAGACTGGGACCCTATGCTGCTAGCCTGTGTGCTGCAATGGTGCCTACCGGAGTAATTGCTGAGTGGCGTGGGAAAGTGTCCTACTGTGGCAGAAGAAAGAAGGCAGCCCCGCCCAGAAACCTTCAGTAGAGGATTGCAGACTGCCTCCAGGAAAGTTTCCTTGAGATCTCTATGGAGGATTCATTGGACATCCCTGTGCACGTAAAGTGTTGTGCAGGGCCCCCTCGGTCTAATTGCACAAGGGAGTGAGAAGCAGATAACCAATAGAGGCAAAGTTTCTATTTCACTACCTGTTCAAGCATGATTTAAAAAAGCATAAATGAACAGATGTCGCTGCAGTTTTAAAACAAACTGCCCACTTACAAGAGGTTCCTTCCCCTGCATTGGGCTCACCTATGCTGGACTGTAGGGACTGGTTCAACTGCTCTGGAATAAACAGGTTGTGGCTCGCTGTACTACTGGATCCCCTGGTCACCTGTCCCCCATACAACTACTCCCTCGTCCAATACCACCATCTCATTATTCACTCCGGGGGCCTGTGGCTGTGACTCCTGTGAAGTACCACGGGGCTCTTGGGGGTGGTCTCCGCTGAGGATGGCATGCAGCTCCTTGTAAAAGTAGCGTATCTGTGGCTCTGCACCAGAGCAGCTGTTAGCGTCCCCTGCCTTCTGGTATGCCTGCCTCAGCTGCTTGGCTTTCACATGGCACTGTTACGGGACCCTCTTTTAGCCCTTCTCCCTCATGCTGGTCTGCATGTAGATGTGGATGTTTCTACAGCTGGATCGTAGCTGTGCCTGCACAGCCTCTTCTTCCCACAGACACGGGAGATCCATCACCTCCTCTGTACTCCAGGCAGGAGCATGTCTGCGGCATGTAACCAGCATGGTCAGCAGTTGCTAGGTGAGCTGTCCATGCTGAGCAAACAGAAAATGGAATTTCAAAAATTTGTGAGCATTTAGAGTGGTGGGGTGTATACCTGTGTGCCTGGCTGCTGGCCAACAAAGTTCAAAATGGTGACCATGGCGATCATAGTAGGACATGACACCTCCCAGAGGCCACTGAAATCGGCACTGACGCTGCGTCGACCCAAGTATGTCAACCTAAGCTCTGTGCCTACTGGGGAGGTGGAGTTAAGTTGGTGTAGCGGGCGAGTTACATCAGCAGGAGCGGCATTTTAGTGTAGAGGCTTACAGAGTTAGGTCAACATAAGCTGCCTTATGCCAGCCTAACTCTGTAATGTAGATCAGGCCTAACCCTATTCATTCTAGAGACTTTTTACACAGAGGAGAATGGCAAGACTCTGGACGCAAGCACTTTTACAAAACGCAGCTTACTCTTCTAACTTGCTTTACTATTTTTGTGTTTATGCCAAGACTTTTCCCCTCCTCATCTATCTTTTTTCTTCTGTTTAATCTTTGAAAGCTCACAGTCCTTTGTGTATGACATCGCTATACTGCCATGAAAATTACACAAGTCATTAAATCAGTATTGTGACCTCCTTCTAGGAAGTGAGAAATGGCTAAAATGTGTTCTTACATTTACTTGCCACTCATGCTATTAAATAGACTGGAGCTCTAGAAGTGAATTGAATATTTTATAATTATGTATATTGAAATATTACAATTAATTAATGCATTTTGGAGCAAAATACTTGGAAATTACTCTCTCTTTTTTGGGTGCTCCCACCCCGACTTTCGGATATCTTTGTCTAGTGCTACAGTTGATGCTAGTAGCACCTTAAAGCTGTGTAAAGAATGGCTTTTACCTGATCGTTGTAGAGGTACTGATGTCATCTCTGAACACGTGTTGTAGTGAGTGAAAATCTCTTTGTAATGTAAGTCTATGTGTGTTTTAAAAATCTGAGATCTCGAAAATAGCATGTTTGATATTATTTATGCATTTCCATTCTCCTGACTCTCATCCATTGCTTTACATGTAAGATTGCCCTTCCCATGAGTGACAACATTTTAAGTGATTTACATGTCCTGCGACATTTCCAGAACATCAAGCCCTTAGAGATTGTGTATTCTTATCGTGATGGCTGCATGTTACTTCTGTGTTTAATTCCATAATACGTGTATGTTTTCAAAGTGAAGCTCCATCTTTGTGTAAATGGGCAATTCTTAATGAGCCATCAAGTTCAGAAACTAGAAGTCAGACCGGATATAAATTAATTTGATGTTAAAAGGCTGTTTGGTGAAAAAGACAACATAATATAGCGCTTTTTAATGTTAGAACTGTCATCTGTTTTTTGTGTTAGGATGCCAGATAACAGCTGCCATTTCTGACCCACCACAGGATGCTGCCTGTGCACAGGAAGAGATTAAATTGACATCTTTAGTTATTTTAGAATCGAATGAGTAAGCACAGTGGGTCAGTCAAAAGTTATGTTTACAAGAGCGAGAGAGATTTTCCCAAGAGTGAGAGAGAACTGCTGCCAACTTTCATAATATTTGGTGTTTTTCTTCAAGCCTCAATTCCAGGAATCATTATTAGACAATCTCAGCCATCCCCCCACCCCCGCCAAATCAGCTTTCAGGGTTGCCAGGAAGAACTTGAAAATGTGACTCGAGTACCCTAAAGTTTAAGAACCAGAAGACAAATAAAACTCCACAGATTTTTTTTTAAAATCTCATTATTTTTAAGCCACTCATGATTTTGAGGGTGTGGGGGGGTGTTTATGATTTTTGAATGTCTGGAGTTGGCAGTACTATATCAGGTTGGAACTAAAATATGCACCTGTTCTGCCTAATGATTTAGACCATATATGAGGGATTTACTCTCCATGATATAGGTCTGGAATCTCATTGATGTTGGTTACTGTGGGGCACTTGAAGTGATCAATAGCTACTATCCTCTCCATCTTTTCTAGAATTGTTGGTGTGGCTTTTGAATAACTTGGCATGGTGACTTAACCCGGTTTGTCAAATTCATGTTATTTACTGGGCATGCCTCTATGCATGCATCTTGTATAACCAACCACTGTAATACTGAAATACAATTTTGCGTGGATATGCATTCCAGTACCTTTGGTGAATCGTAATTCACAACTGCAGTATGATTTCCTTGTGCTCCTCTTGACATTCTACATTGATTTTTATAAAGTAGGTACCAGATCACTGTAGTGTTCCACCATAGTACAGGTGCAGTTGTTACACCATGCAGGAAATCAAAAACTTAGGAATCAATTTTTATTTCTTGCCAAGGTTGTGGGTACCAGTGTGTTGAAACTGTTACTGGTCTTCAGAGTGTTTGTACTGATCTGCCAGCTAAGCACCTCTGGGTAGGTCTGTACTGCAGCTGGAGGCGAGCTTCCCAGCCAAGGTAGAAAGACTGGAGCTAGTGTGCTAAAAATAACTGACGTCCTAGGCTTGAAAACTTGAGCCTCAGAGTTCACGCTATTTTTAGTGCCCTAGCTAAAGCCCTCCTAGCACAAGTCTGTCTGCCTGGGCTGGGAAGGTTGCTCCCATTTGCACTGTATACATACGTGAAGTGCAGTGTTTCCACAAAATTGTAGAGATGGTATCTTTCAGACTGGTAGGTACGTATTATTGCTTTATACTCTTTGACAGTTGGGTTTGCAAGTTTCCAGATGGTATAAAGCACTGGTTTTTAGCTCTAGTAGTTCACAGGTTACCAACCATTAATATCCTGCTGGAACTGAGATTGGAGGAAGACAGAGGCTACGTCTACACTGCACGATTATTTCGAATTAGCTTAAACCGATATTACAAAACAGATCTAATAAAATCAGTTTAGCGTGTCCACAGTGGGATCACGAAATCGACTGTTTGCGTCCATGGTCCAAAGCTACCATCGATTTCAGGAGCGGTGCACTGTGGGTAGCTGTTCCTCAGCTATCCCATAGTTCCACTTCCG